>NC_079523.1:1432591-1617591 GCF_003711565.1 Takifugu flavidus | reverse complement strand
TAATTCCTGTTGACTTTCCCTTCTTTGGTTGCCAGAGGCACATTCGGATTCGCCTCTCCAAGACAACAGGGCTACAACTTTGATGAATTGATGCAGGGAGAGAGGGATGGAAAAAGAGGGAAACGTGTCGCGGATGTGCACTTGACACCGAGAAGGGGCTGAAATAAATCCTCCCCGCTCAAGCGTAGCCCCTGTTTTCCAGGCTGAGGAACTGTTACCCTCCAGAGTTTACGCTTTCTCTTCCTTTATTTGTATTACGCTGTTTTCCCCCCCTAGAAATTAAACGCTGTGCTTGATTAGATCAAGTTGAAAAGGGTTGCGGTGTATTAGTTTGTTATTTTTGGGCTTCGGAACGAGCAGATAAAATGTCTCACTCTCAGCTGGTGAGACTGGGCTGCCCGTGTGGGTCGTCTTACTGGGAGGCAGCCAGTCCTAATTCTCCCATTAGACTGACCCAGGATTTTCACTCATGCACCATGAACCATGTTAATTGTCCCCGGGGCTTTACGATCTTCCCTCAATTACTTGATAACTTTTTACTTTTGTGGCATTTCACACTCTTTCTTTTATGTTTTATTTGCAACCTGGACTAACACGATTCAAACAGGAACACCGTCCCCCCCCCCCCCCCCCCCCCCCTTACCCCGGCTTTGTTCTTCATAACAATCTTTGTTCTTCACCCGGGATGCTATTACCTCTTTAGATGGTGCAGAAGTCTAAAACCTTTTTAGTCTCAAATATCTGAGAAGCCCTTGAGTGAGCTGGAACAACAAACCTGGCAGTGGCATATCATTTATTCTGATTAGTGAACATAACTATGAAAGACAGTCCTCATTAATAAAGACGGGGATGAAATAATTGTAATCTGTTTGATCATCTCTATCCTGACAGGGGAATTCATCTTTTCGACTAGTCAGATTTAGGGTGAAGTGGACCATAAGCCCGATTTAAACATCTCTATTAGCAAGTCGAATACTGTTTATCAAGGAGAGGATGAAAAGAAAGTGCTCTTTCTTTCTGATCTCTGAGGGTTGTGAGGGTCAACAGTGTGTTTGCACATGTTGGGCATGTTGCAGCCGCCCCGTCGGGCTGCACACACTTGTTTATGCAGATGCTTGTGTATAATATATGAGTGCACGTTATTAGGGAGCGCCACTATAATATGTTGATAAGGCTTCGGCAGAAAATGCAAACTTGTTTGTGTTTGTGCAGCAGAAGTCGTGGTTGAACGTTATTCTCATGAGGAAGTGAATGCCGAGGAAGGAAAAACAAAAAAAACAATAGCTTGGGAGGGTGTTTGGCAATACGCAGCTCTGTGATTTAAGTGATGTTGCAACAGGAAGTTGTGTCGCGTAGCTGCAGCCGTCTGCTAAACACGCTGATAAACCTGTTGGAACATGTGACCTCCTGCCTCCCAACTCACAATCTATGGAAAATATGAACAGTTCCATCATTTTTTAGACCATCTAACCGTCCAAATAACCTTCGAATGGAAGGAAATCTACCTTACGTCATCGTGAGGTTGCCAGGTGTGATCCTCATTCATCTCTGGCTGCGTGTGGCGCGGCCACAGCGTAACGGCGCGGCCACGGCGCGGCCACAGCGTAACGGCGCGGCCTGCAGAAAGAGCTGAGTGAGCACTGCTTTCCTCTTTGCATAATGCAAGACGCACGCTCCCCTTCCGGAGACCTGCGGAGCTGCAAATGCGCGTCCAAGCCGTCGTCAGACAGTGTGGGTTTTTTTTTCAAATGACAGGAGGAAATGCCGGATAAACGGGAGGCTCGGGGAAGAGAGCGAGTAGAGGTCCGAGGAGTGAAGCCGGGCTGCTCCCGCTGTAAGCTAATGGTCAGACTTTGAGGCTTTCAGCGGGTCAGAGAGGAGGTCAGAGAGGACTTGCTGCTTCACAGCTCTGCTACCCACTGGGTGGACCGGAGGGGTAGGAGCACAGGAGCACGGTTTTCCCAGCATAAATCCGAACTGGACTCCTGCTGCTATCTGTATTTGTGCTACAGAATTAAATATTGGAAAAATGCTACTCCACAGTATCATGTTGCCGCGCAAACTCCGGCAACTCCCATGAGCTTCCGGGTATCTCCTTGTGTACTCCTGCATATTTTCCAAGCTGGGAACACGGTAGCACCAACTTATTGGAAAATCTGGCGGCGAGGATAACATCAGTGTTATGACACTGCATATTGCCCTAAATTGCTTTATTGGTAAAATGATAGTGCTCGTCCAATTTGAATAATTTTATGGAATCCCTCACAGAACAGTTTAATTATGTTATCACACAACTGGCAACATCTGTCTTTATACCACAGCACATGACAGTTTTATTACACACTGATTTTTTTTTTTTCTGGTTCTGGCAATTGATGTGTGATCTGATTAATAATCATGCAGATGGAGGTGAAGATTGAACAGTGATGTGCGGCTATGTCGAAAAAAGCGGAACCATTATGAAAGGAAAAGCAACACAGCGTGTGAGAAAGAAATGAAAACATTCTGGCTTCTTCTGTCCTCTTTGTAATCACACTTTAAAGAAGAAAAACCTCGTATTTTATCTCTCCCATGGAGGGAATTAAGGCATGTGGCCATTTTACCCGCTCGCTGTGCCTGGGACGGTCTAAAATGGCAGCGTCCAGGTGAGGCCGCTCACGTTGACCAGCTCTGCCGTCTGTTTCCACACACTAACACAATGTTAATGCGTGCGCTTTGTTTGTTTGTTTGTTTGTTTGTGTCCATCTGCTTGAATGGTCCAGACAAGTAGATGTAGAAAAAAAGCTTTTGGGGGAAAACCAAGCAGCACCCCTCCTTTGTCTCGGGGTGTTCCCCAGGAGGGAGACTTTGACGTGTTGGTCCACATCCTGTTTACTCACCAGTTCTAGGGGCCTCACCCACCCACCCACCCCCCCTCCGAAAGAAAAAAAATGCACAAGAATCGTTTCCTGCGTTTTCCACTCAAAAATGTACAAAAAAAGAAGAATCCCAGAATGAAGGACTCCACTCGCTGCACCCTCGGCGTTCCAAATAAACACACCCTGTAATTCCCTCTGCATCATCACCAAGAAACAGTTGGAGTCGGCTCAGAGAATCCTGGAGACAAATTAGATCATTTACCGGCTTTATACAAACGGCCTTTTAGAATAATAAGACAGCTGCCGAGCGTCCAGTTGTCACCCAGAGCCGATTCTTTATTTTAATCTTGTTTCTCAGTGTTTATAGTCGGGGAAACTCTGAGTGTGCAGCCGTTGTGTGTGAGGCTTTATCTGCTCTGTCCCTGTGGAGGACGCCTGGACGAGGAACCCTCTGAAGGACGTGCACGCGTACCGACGTCTCCTGCGTAAACGATGTCAGCGTATGGCGGTATCATTAGCAGGAGTGAAGTGGCTCTCGTCGTGCGGCGCCAGGACGGTCTTTGATGGCCGCGGCCTGCGTGTTTACGCTGAAGAGGGCAACTCTAAACTTGGAGCAGGTGTTTGAAGCAGCTGGCTGGAGGCAGACAGGGAAACACGTCTGCATCAGTTTTGAAGGGCTTAGCGAGAGGCCTCGGCAAGCCAGAGGACTAATGCATCTTCAGTGTTTTATTTAAAGTAGTGCCAGCATCTCCTCCTGAATCAACACACACACACACACACACGATTCATCACACGCCGGCACGCAGGGTAATTTTGCGCTGTTTAGCTGAACAACGTGTGTGTTTAGTGTTGTAAATAAGTAACTGTTTTAAGATGGCCTCAGGAGGCTGCGGTGGGGGGAGTGCGCGCTCAGACACGACTGCCGTTAATAACCATTGTCAGGGTTCGTTTCAACAAAAGCCCTCTCTTCATCCTCATGGAATGTTTACATGTCGTTGAATAATAACGTGATTTTACGGAGCCATTCATTAAGGAGAACCGATCTGACCCAATTTATTAAGATGAGACTTAAAGATGCACAATGCCTCATGGGAAAACATTTAAGCACAAGGCCTATTCATTTTTAATGAGAGCGCTACTTTAAAAACTTCATAGAATTAATATGTATCAGTGAAGTCTTTCCTGTGCAGAA
Source organism: Takifugu flavidus (assembly GCF_003711565.1). Lineage (NCBI taxonomy): Eukaryota > Metazoa > Chordata > Actinopteri > Tetraodontiformes > Tetraodontidae > Takifugu > Takifugu flavidus. Next base: position 1,613,541 of record NC_079523.1, on the reverse strand, counting down.
AACTTCAGGGTAATTAATATTCATAGGCTGTGCTTGTTAACACCCCCAATGCTAGTGCAATGTAGATCCAATTAACATAGAATGGACCCCAAGGATTTGGGCAGATAAGGGTTAAATGAGCTATTGAAATTGAAACTGGGACTCTCTCCCCTTAAAACACTTATTTGTTTCAATGCCACCTCGTGCTCGTGGCAGATGACGGCATCTTTGGGGCGTTTGCCATCGCCTGCAGAGGTTCGCGCGCCCGTGACCACATGCACCCGCTGACATGCATGTATGCATGGAGGGCGTCCCCTACACAGCCATGCTAATGTGAAAACGCTGTAGCTAGCCTGCCTTTTATATCTTATTCATCACCTCCTGACACAGTATGGATGACAGTGTTCAGTCTCAGCATTACTCTGCACGGCCGGGCCAGGCGGGGCCACAGGGGGAGACCTGCTCCAGTTTTAAACCTCGACGCTGACGGTTAAATGCACGTTTTCCATCCGTTTGTTAGCGCACAGACTCTAAGGTATCCTGGAATTCTGTCGCCCATCCCGCAGCTTCAAAAGGACCAAAACTTAGGGAGCATTAAACGGTTAATCGTACAGAACTCGCCGAGGACGGAGAGCAGAGTCTTTATATTTATTCCCCATGTGAGGAGCTCACACTGCACTGTTTCAGCTCCCCACACCATAAAATGTGGATATAGGAAAGGTTTTAGGCTAATGTGATCACCGATAGCGAAGAGTTATGGGTTTTATTTTTAGAGCAGAAGGAACAACCGCAGCCGTAGAGGACAGGTTACACTGAAGTCGTTTCTCCGGTGTGTAATGGTGGCCGACACCATTAGAGGGAGACATACGTGCTGGGCTGCAGTTCACAGCAAAAATCTCCATTTGTTTAAGTAAAATGTGGTTTCAGATGTGTGTTTGTGTGATACAGGACATGAGCTGCCTCACATAGTGAACATGGACACATTAGAACTGGAATAATCCCTTTACAAAGTTGATCGGGAATAAAATATTCATTGCTGCGACAGCTCCAGAGCACAGTGTGTGTGTGTGTGTGTGTGTGTGTGTGTGTGTGTGCGTGCGCGAGCTCCTCTGGAGAAACTTTGACAGCTGTTTTTGGCGTGCAAGGTGCTTTCTGACAAATCACCAGTGCTGACGAGGCCTCGTTGAAGTAAATGTGTGTGGACGGCCGCGCCATGTGCGGCTCCCTCCCAGTGAATTTGATTGTTTGACATGCATGCGCCCATCAAAGCGTGTATCGGTGATTAATAGCAACCCCCTTGCATGTTCAGCGGTGACACGGCCTCTATTTAAAAGAAAAATGGCCCAGGTCGGTATTCACTGGTGAATGGCTGTATACCATTTAGAGAATGATGTGCCGTGATGGGATGTGTGGTCATAAATAACAGTGATGGCACGGCAGCATCCTGTGAATGACACGTGCCATAAATATTTAGCCCGGACACACCGCGGTCCTTACATAAGCCTCGTGCAAGTCCTTTTTCTTGCTGTAAAAGAAAAGCGGGAGCTATATTTTATTTAAATGGACAGAAAAACAACTGTTTCTTCCTCCTGGGTCGGTGTTGCAGAGACCTCCAGAGAAGGAGGTGCGGCTCCGCTGGAGTCTCTGATGAGCTGTTGTTATTTGCTTGTTTACAACCTTTGACATGATGTAAGTGGACGGCTGTGAGGCGCCGGCCAGTAAATGCCACAGAAAATGAGACAGTCCTTTATGCCTTCCCTTCCCCTCCCCTCCCTTCTTTTTCTCTTTTCCTCTCCTTTTTTTTCGATGCATTTGACTGAAGGAACATGAGCCTGGAATATAAGTAACTGTTTTTTGCATTAGGTACTCCCTGGAGGAAGGGGAAAATATCATGTCCCTGCGTGAAATGCGAATGTGAAATCTAGCAGAAAGAAATATTTATGACCATTTTCTGCTTGATTAGAGCTGGATGACATGCCTTAGGAGAGAGTGAGTGGACAAAAGGCAGCAGTGCTGCTTCTGGGCAGATGTTAAAGAAAGAGTTGTTTGGGGAGGAGGGCGCTCAGACCGGGGGCTCTGCGTGCACGTCTTTGTGTGTGTCGGTGGGTGGGATCGGGGAGGGGGCTCGGGTTTGGAGGAAATTGAGTAAGTGCAACCGTAGTTTGCCGTGATCCAGATGGGAAACACAGGATTCAGGCATGCAGAGTCGAATCCTTTAGATCAGCTCCTGAACTTCCATAGGACGTCTGGCACACGTGACCTCGCGTCATTTCGTCTTCACTCCCGTGTGTCGTCGAAATAGGAAAAGAGAGGCCGAACTCCACCTCCTGGGGAGCTGCAGGGCGCCTGGTGCATAATTGAGTTGTGTGGATGTGTAACAGCACAAAACCTGTCTAAGCAGTTTTCTATTTGCGACTGTTGTCTGTGACGACACAACCTATTATGGCCAAAAATGCAAACCAGTGAGCGCGTTAATGTGTCGCTAACAGCCTGTGCTCACGGCAAACAGATGTATTTTCCCTCTGTCTGCGCCTATTGACATAAAAGTCCTCTCAGACGAATCCCCTCTGATGCTTTAGATGATTAAAGGCGTACTCCCTGTGTCTGTGTTTGGTGATGGAGAAATTTGTCTGTATATGTAAGATTCATCGTTGTCTGGCTGCTAGGCCGACTTCCTTCGGGGGAGTGAGGGTGGTGTGTTTTAACTCTGGAGGTGCTGGAGGAGAGCCGTGTTTATGATTATCCTCCATCCCCTACAAAAATAGAAACTATCCTAGTTCCAATTAAATATGTTCTTCCCAATAATGACAATTCCACCCCTAAAAGTGCTATTAATGGATCCTTTGTCAGGCACAAGTCTGTCAATGACTGTCTGATAACTGTATTGATGCAACTATCTCCATTACGCAATCGGTAGATGGTGCGTCGGAGGAAAGGCAGCAGAGGAGCCGTTTCCAACGGACCAGATAAGTACAAAACTGAGAGCATGATTAATTTTTCAATTTCTCTCTGCGGATATCTAATAATTGTGCTCATAGATAGCCAAGGGCTCTTTTGTAACATTAACATGCAAAAGAAAAGTTAGAATCAAAAAGATGGTATTTTGGATTAAATAATGTAAAATATCTGCGGGGCAACAGGGGAAGAAGCAAAGCAGCTCAGGTTTGTTCTTCAAATGTTTTCCAGCAGGCCGACGCCTTGTTGCTGAACTCTTATCTGCTCACTCAACATTATATTTATTTTCCCTCATTGCAAAAATGCAAATTTCTCCAACCTTTTAATAACATCCTTGTCAGTAGTTTTTTTTTAAAGGGACCATTAGAAATGTCAGCTGGACACTGGCAGAATTGTGTTTTTAATTGCTATATAACTCCACTGGACAGGCGGGCGCGCTCATTTATTTATCCATTTGAGTTTTTGATAATTAACGCCAGACGGTCTGCGGCATATCAATGCCGGGCTCTTTGATCTGCTGGAGAGCGTTGGGAGGCGCACGCTTCTTATTCAGACACACCAGCGTGTTATCTCCTGGCTCTCCAGCAGAGAGAGGCTTTGCCCGCAGGACGCGGAGCCTCGGAGCGGGTGGCGCCGTCGGCTCGCCATCGTCTCCCTTTTGCCTTTTCTCTAAGTCCTCCTCTGGGCCCGCTCCCACGTAGCATCACCTCCATCTCCGATGGCCGTGGCGGGGCACCTGCGTCGGTGGATCAGATCTGGCCGGGCGGACGCCTCTTCCGGGGAAACGTCCGGCCGGTCCTGCTGGTTGCAGGCGGGCTGAGTGGCCCTGCGTGTCTCCGCCCATCATCTCCAGAACGCCATCAGGGGCAGCGCTGCTCTGTGCCCACGCGCCGCCTCCTCAACCCTCTTTGTGCCGCGGACGTCTCGGAAGCGTGCCGCATTTAACCCGACGCTCTCGCAAATCCTTTTCTAGAAAAGCGGCGCGTTTGGACGCCTTCTCAGCTCCGTGTTCCTCCGCAGGGATTCGGGACTCGAGTTTCAGGCCGTTTCTCTCCTCGATCTGATGAGGTCTCTCGCCGGCACGCCGGCCGCAGCCTCCGGTTTCGCAGCGCGTTCCTTTGATATTGCACTGCCCTCCCTTCAGAACCACACCGGCTTCCAGGGTGGATTGAATTAACGATTTGTGGCGTATTTATCTCAATCTGAGAGTAATTTTGTGCTCTCTGTCTTAGCACTCAAGCTCAATGAAAACAATAGATGGTGTCCTTATCTTCTGCAGTGAAATCAAGATAGGCCCGGGAGGCTGGGAGTTATTTGTGGTTGGTTTGGGGTGGAGTGGGGAGGCGAACAGGAAATGGACACCCGTCTCACATTACCTCTCACCAAACTGATGGAGAGAGTCGGTAGGATTTTTTTTTAATCAGTGGAAAGCTGTGTTCTAATGTAAAAAGTGTCAGAGATGAACCGGAGCCCTGCGATGAGTGAAACCTGGTCAAGTCCTGTGTTAAATTGAAAAAGGTGCCGCTGGGATTAGAAGGTGAGAGGACGGGTGGGGGTGGGGGGCTGTGGCGGCAGCATCTTGGGCAATTATCACAGTCTCTCAGTTACTCCTGAGGCCTCCTGCCTGTCTGACACACGACTCCAGATACACAAAGATGTGGGGAGAATGCAGGAAGAGTTGTTCTGAAATGCTGAATTTGTTTAAAATAAAGATGAACCTGGATATTTCTGCTCCTAAAATTCTTTTTTTTTGGATGTCTCCTCAATAAAAATATGCAGGATTAAAATCAGATTTGGGCCTTTTCTTTACCCCCACCTGGGTGATCATCAAGCTAAATACTTGTCCTGACACATCCCAGAATAAAGGAACACTTCCTGGCAGGTGCATTAGGAGCGGCCACACATTTTGACTTTAGAAGTGAAAAAGAAATTGTAAACTAGATGGTGGGAAGTGACTCAATTCTCCCCTGATAAGTGAGTGTGTGTGTGTGTGTGTGTGTGTGTGTGTGACCTGAGTGGGAGCCAGGGAGCCAGCACTTACCCCATATTTTAACCAGATGTTGAGGAAGAGAAGAAAAGCCTCAGCAGAGTTTTGCAATCAAAATAATTATCTTTATGGCTGGATGTTTACAAAGTGTTAATGGGATATTGTGCAGGCAGAGCGACCGCCCGTGCTCGGAGGTGTTTAACACAGCCTCTCTCGTCCAACACCTCTCACTCTGTGGCGCAGCAGCCCACTTTAGAGACGTCTTAACAGCCTTCTTCAAAAGAAGGCAGGAACATCTGTAGGCTGCCATGAATCCAGCTCATCTCCTGTTTCTGCCCACTATGAATCACCACAGACAGGACGGGGAGCGCCGGATTCTGCCTCTGTGATTGACAGCCACAGAAGCGCAGCCGCTGATTTGTAGCCACGGGGCAGCCGTATTGCTGTAACCTGTCCTCCTGCCAAGCATCCGCGTCAGACGGAGGGGAAGGTGCAGGCTCTCGGCCCTCCCTTAGTCGTAATTCACGCTCTACAACTGATTCCTGATTTGATACAGCGGGTTGTTTTCTTTATTTATTACCTGATTGGGCAGCCAAATTGAAAATGTCCATATGTAGGCTGCCGTCTAATAGAAATCCCTCGTTTGACTCCAGGGAAGTTTGTTTTTGGCACATGTCGGGTTTGTGGCGTTGTCGTCTGAAAGACGTTTTCCTCCGAGGAGCTCGTGTTTAATTTGAGTCATCACAAAAAGCGCCTTCCTTTGGTTTGCGGGGACGCCGACGTCCCCCATGAATAAAGAAGTAAATGAGTGGAAGAAAAACAGGTAATTATGTTGAACCAGTAAATGAATAACCCAGTAACCGCCGGTCCTAATTGATTTTTGCATTTGTTTTTTATCTACTGTTTCTCTGTTTGTTAACTTTTAACTTTTTTAACGTGGAATTAATCGATGGCGCGGACAAAGAATGGAACACTGCGAACCGCACGCCCATGGCGCCCGTTTGGAGCGGCGTCGCTGCTCGGAAGAGCAAAGGCTTGTCATTGTGTGCACAGTTTTCTTTAGCTGTGTTTGTCGGTGGCGTTAAATTATGCAAATGAGAGGGTGTTAAGAGCTCGGTGGGTAGGCCCGGGCGCGCCTGTCCTGGGTCAGCTGCTCCAAATATGTGGCGGCCGTTGTGTGTGCGTGCGTGTGTGTGCGTGTGCACCAAGTTCCACCACTTCATACCCAGCGCGGCGTCTGGAGTGATGACATGTGCTACTTTGCATGTAAATTCTTTGGCGATTCACCTCCAAGTGAACCTGTGCGGAGCGATTCCGATGCTGGCTTGAAGACAGAGGTGTGTTTTTATGACTAGGTGAGGCACGTCCTCTCCAAGGCCCTCCAGCTCCGTATCCCTTTACCCTCCCCTTTAATCACTGTATGGCTCGCTCTCATAAACTCCATGAGGTGTGTATGAGTGTGGGTGTGTGTGTGTTTGCCTGTGTGTGAGTGCCATGCGCGCATGTGCCCTTTCTTGTTTCCCCGTTTTTAAACTTAATCAGCAAAAATAAAATCAGTTGCGAGCCAGCTCATTTTAAAGAGGTGATTATTGGTAATAAATACTTTTTTTATACATACTTATTACTGAGGCAGTTTTCTTCTTGCACTTAATGAGAGTAATTTGATTTGCTTGAGTGATCCCAGTTTCCTAGAATTAATGCACCAATCCCCATTCCAAGATAGAGTGAGATCTAAGATTCTTCACAGGTCGTGTGCTGCTAGATGCACCCCTCTCACATAGCAGCTAATGGAGTTGAACAGCAGTCTGTCATCCCCCCTCAGCCCCCCCCCCACCGCCCCCCCCCCCCAGCAGCAGCAGCTCTATCGCCCACATGCCCTTGGTTTTTGCCTTGCTTGTTGTTTGGGCTCCTCCTGTCACCTGCTTTCTGCTTTTACCCCTCGTTCCTACCCTCCACTGTCAAGCTTTTCTGTCAGGTGGGGGCGTGGGGGGGCGGGGGGTGATTTATTCTACATGTTGATGCATTCGCTCATCAATGGAAATGCAACATCTGGACGCATTCATCAACTGGTTTTATTATTTAAGGTGTTTAAGTAGCATCAGAACCTGTTTTTCTTTTTCCGCGCCCGTCTTTCCCTCAGCTTGTTATGTGCTGTTAATATTTCCATCCATCAATCCTTCGGCATTAGTGCATAACTAAATATGAGTTGTGGTCGCCTTCTCCTGCGACATTTATTAAAGCCTCAGGTCCCAGCCCCTAAAGCTGAAGGTGGCGCAGGCAGATTGAGGGCGTCCAATTCTGTCACCACACCGCGCTCCGCATCTTAATTAAGCTCGAGGTGGTTTAGCTTCTGCTCCAAACAGGTTTTTTTTGTCTCTAAATTATTATTTTGCTAGGTCAGGAAGGCTGAAGACTGAATATGGTTGTTCTGTTTTGGCATGAAGTCACTCTCCAAAGAAAATGCTCTTTTTGACCTTGTTAAAGGGTCGTGCGCTGGGTTTTTTCTGTGTGCTTGTGAATAAAGGGAGCAGTGGATGTGCAGGCTGGGCTTTCAAAAGATGACAGATATGGTGGAACAAATCCTGGCAGAATATTGGACGGAGAAGTGTTCTAACGTATGGACTCGTGCTCTTTGCCTCAAGCGCCTCTATATGAATCGCTCTGTTAGAACTTGTCATTGTGGAATGTAGAATGTTATTTTAGGGGATGGGACTCGTAATATGACAGGAACTAGATGACAATAAAGGAGATTCAAATGGGTCTTTATGGCGCTGCTGATTTGGACGCCGTTGCATTGATTAGACTGTGTTTTGGACAGCAGTTGAGTTTAGTTTCATTAAAGGAAACAAGACTCTTTATTTGTTGACATTCTTCTCCTGCCAGGTACATTATTTTCTCATTTGAATTTGAATTTTCTGCAGCTTTACATACGTGTTGCGTTAACAAAAAGCAGCCTATTGCGGCCGTCGCAGCAGAGGAAGTCAACAGAGGAGGCTGCTTTTAGTGTTTATGGCTGGCTTATATTTTTGTGCAGCTATTGTCGTGCAATATTAACTGTCAGCACAAAGCAAACAAAGTTTCTGTTTGATTACATTTGGGGTTGGCCGTTGGGAGGAAGCATTACTGGGTTTCACTTTAGGCTGTTTAAGATAATCTTGCTCAAACATCTACTTTATAACAGTGTCAGTCTTAAACATTGCTGTACCTGGAGTTTAAAAACAGCCTGCCCATACATCTTCCATTTCCTGCTGCAGTATGTCAGGAAGAGATTCATATTCTTAAAAATGAAGCATGAAAAAAGTGACACCGGTTATGTGCCGGCTCATCTGTCTGTGAGACTGTAATGCATCACGGTCCAGAGTGACAGGGGATGTGTTTGACCCTGCTGGAGATGATTCCTCTTTATGGACAGGGCAATCAGATTTTTTTCCCTCCTTTTTCTCCTTCCTTCCTTTATTCCTGGCAACACGGGATCGTATTACCCCTCTTGGAATGACTTCAGCAGAGACCCTGCTATTCCCAGGGAGCTGTCTCTCCCTGCTGCAACTCAATCCATAGCCAATTGGACGGCCCTGTGATTTATAGAAAATCTTCTGCTTTGGAGAAACTCTCATCCGACACACACATTTACACTCACACACACACTGGGAATTCTCCTTCAGTAGCGCCTGATGTGTCGGGTCTCGGGTCAGCGCGGTTCAAGGCAGAGCACGTCGCAGGGACAGACTCGTAAACGCCTCGGCACCGTCGGTAAATCCGTCGCAACTAATATTGGGAGAAGAAAAGTCACCGCGTTTAAATAAAATAGCAAATACCTTCAATAAACAGGGCACTTTTAGTGGCTCCTTGGCTCCGTGTCATTTTGAATCCATCTTGAAGGAGCGGCTAAAATTAGCCTCGGGCGGTGTCGGGCTTGTCTGTTTTACTGATTTGGGGCATTATTCATCTCCATGAGCAACTTTTGCATCCACGCCGAGTTAATTAGCTGAGTGGTCAAAACAAGGGAGTCGGTTCAGGCCCCGAGCGTCACGAGGCTGCGTAGCTATAGCAACTCGCCGACCACTCCTCCGCCGCATTAGCACCGTGCTGCAGCTGTCTGTAGGCTGCATTCATCTATATTCACCACAAATAAATTGAAAGATTAGGGGTTTTACTGGTCATATCCTGGTTGTCTCCAGTGTATCAATAATGTTGAGTCCTCCATCTATGAGACCGGGGCAGACAGATCTTCCCATTTTGAACAATGTCTTTCACGCATGATAAAATCTGCTCACAGTATTCCAGGTCTCACGCTGGGCTTTTGCAAGCGCCCACTTTCCCAAGCACAACACGGGTGATGCAACAGTTCTAACGAAGATGCAATCGGAGGAGCGCGTGTTTCCTCGCGGTCCGGCTAAGCACCCGGCGCAGTCGGCGCTCCTCTGCTCTTTTCCTCCCATTTTATCAACTTGACAGATTTTATCGCCCTATTCACCGGTGGGTATCCTGGAGCATCTTGCGCTCAGAGCGAAAAAGCTAAGGTCAGGGAAAGAGGAGCGGCTGAGATCGGCTGGCTGCGCTGTTCCCAGATCGCCGCATCTCCTGCCTCCCTCCATCTGCATCTGAATGACACTCCTCATTGACTCCGTTTCTGACTGACTTCCCCGTGTGTGACCTCCCTCATTGAGCAGGTCCATTCACAGGAAGCGCTCCGCTCCAGTCAGACGCCCGTCTGTCGGCGTGGGGGGGGCTGCATCTGGCTGTACGCTGATAGACTTTCCACTGGAGTGGATTAAATCAGCATCAGGCTAGTGGAGCTGATTACCCCAATATGAAGATGCTGTATCTTAATGGTACATATTTTCATGAGGCAGCCCAGTTGCCTTTCATTTTGCAGCTAATATGTCTGTTCTTATGAGTCATTTACTTCTTTAATTACCTTTAGCAGCAGATGCACAATGGAGTATTAATGTGAATGATTTTTACTGCCACTTTATCATACTGAGCCTGTGAAGTTGAAAGGCATAATTGAGGTGGAAGAGCGATCGTGAGTGAAACAATATTTAGCGTGACAGCTTCTCTTGTACTCTGGGAGGGTGTTTATGAGTTTACACCACACTATAGCAGCAATAAACACACCATTCCTTTATTAACGGCGGGGGAAAGAAGTGCTTTCACTCAGGTCTGCTCCGTTATTAAACAGCGAGGGGAAGTTGTTTTGTATGATCAGACAACACTGCGCTGGTGCTGCTCTCCTGCCTGTTGTTGCGTGTCCCACGTGTTTTGCATGCATTTTTGTGGCTAAATTAAGTGTTTGCAGCATGCAAATGCTTTTTTTTCATCTTTCTTCCTTTTTACAGCATCTGTGACAACTCAGGTTATTTGCCTCTGTGTGTGTGTGTGTGTGTGTGTGTGTGTGTGTGTGTGTGTGTGTACCACTCTGAACACAGGCCTTCTTTAGCCATCTGTTATAAGCTGCTAGCTACGTGCGGCTACGCTACAAACGACGAGCGCTCAGCCCCACATGGCTGAGCTGACCTCGGTGGCGTTGGGGGGTGTTGGGGGGGGGGGGGGGTGTGACCTTTTCCGTAGCAGGTCCTGCGCACCCACACTGCCTGCTTGGGGTGTTGTTCGATACACTCTCCTTCCTCCAGCTCTTTCCTTTTTTTACTTCACACCCTTATTCTGTCCGCCCCCCCACCACCTTTGAGCTATCATCACTCCCGCATTACTGCCCCCTCTCCTCTATCTACACTCACAGTTAATAACTGTTCTTGTTTTTCTTACCATCATTTTTTCCCCCCCTATAAAAACATTTGTCAGGTTGCTGCCTCGGCTGTTTTTGGGAGGTTGATCAGGTTACGGGGGGGGGGGGGGGGTGATGTACAAACAAGACAGACTTTTAAGCTCATATTTCTGTCATAGGTGAAGATATGCACTTATTGTTCAAACACCATATTCAAAATGTTTAGTGTTGTCATAAATATTAATAGATGAGTTGAAAAGTGCCGCAAAGGAAGAAAATCTAATGGGTTGAAGTGGTTTAAAAACGTTGATTTATTTATGTATTCTACATGAATTAGTTTGGAAATCTAAACAGAGACAGGAGAGTGTAGTTGCGAGAGCCCTGTAATGTGCCGGGTTTTAGCATGGGGCCTGTTTTCCATGTGGAGTGGCTTTTTGGAAATGGCATTAATTATATACTTAGTTGGAAAGCAGACTTTTCCTGCTTTGCATTGCAGATAAACGTCTGTTGCTGAGGAGACAAGAAAAAAAAAAGCAATTAATATAAATACAGCAGACTTGATCCTCACTGCTTGGATATTAAAAGAAAAAAAAATTGGCCTTTGTGAAATAAAAAAGAAAACGATGTGCAATTTGAGTGATTTAAAATTAAAAGCATTAAACAACAACACAGTTTAACACATAATGAGACAACTTTGGCTGCTTTGTTCGCGTGAATTCCACACGAGCCTCGGTCTGGCTGCCACAGAGCAATGTCACCGAAAGGAAAACAGCAGAAGTGATAAATGTCAGGTGAGACGAGACATGCAATGAGACGACCAGTCAGGAAGTCAAGCGGATAACCTTGACATTTAGGCTGGCAGTGCTGGAGCCCCACAGGGGCCACGGAGAGACCAGAGGGCCCAGTGTCTTCTGAGCCGGACTGCATTAACAGGTAACCTATTAGCCGTGTTGTTGCTGGCTGTCTGTGAGCCGCGCTCGTCTGACTATAAAAGGCTTCCAGGACATGCCCCTGGAGTGAATGCACACATACACACACACACACACACACACAAATACATGCAAATGATGCGCACCTTTCTGTTTCGGCTCTTTTTTTTGTGGCCACTGGGATCTGGTGACACCTGCTTGCACATCCTCTGGTAATTAGAAGCAATCTGCTTGAAACCAGTTCACGTTCAGGACCTTCTTAGTGTGACGGGAGAAGCTGGACGTTTGTAAAGCTGCAGAGGAACAAACTGACGTTGGCCTGTGTCTAATTGCCTGACGCTCCCTGAAGAGTGTTCTCTCCACATGTCTGTCCCTCTGTCACATTCCTTTTCATTGACACATTGTGCTGCTGTGCGTGCGTACGTGCGTGTCATTGCTGTTCTAGGTCAGTACAGTTGCACATCACAGGGGGGAAATGAGGCTATCTGGACTATATTGGTTGTTGTGGCAGTGGTAAAGAGGTGTAGTGTGGGATTTAGCCGAGAGCGGTCTTGACTGTGTGGCAGTGCTCTGAGCTGGGATTTGTGAGACACCCAGAGCTGGCTTTAGCAGCAGGAAACCCCAAAGCCTGTAAATAATCCACATGTGCAGGCTGCACATAAAGACATCCAGTTCTTAGTGGTTCCCTTATCACAGCGTGGTAGCCCAGGGACAATACGAGATGCTCCTGCCCCTGTTCACTAATACGCTCTGGAAAGATCAAACGCATTCCTTTTACTTAGCACGTTTGAACATTTGAACATTGGAGGTCTGAAAGAGGACTTAATATGAGAAACAACCTGATATGAAGGTAGTCCAGAGGCTGTGAAGATACTGGTCCAAGACTGCAGGATGGGCTGGAAGTGGGGCTACATTTGAAGGTGGTACCAGCTGTATAGAACCCCGACATCTGATTGTTGCCCTTGTTTTTGGCTCACCCTGTCCCCAGTTCCCATTTTATTTAGGAATAGCACATCTGTCTGGAGTCAGGTAACTCTGACCTGGAACTCAAGAGACACTGAATACCAGAGCAGGAGAAGGGAAAAGAGGAGTGGCTGCTGTGTAAACACCGCAGTCACGGCTCACAATAGGTTATTTTGGCTGTGCATTAGGCCTGTGAAAGGCATGCCGGCTCTGGGGGCTTTGGAAAGTACAAACATTACAGCAGCATTCCTAAACATGGACAAGAGCTCACGACAGGTTCTCAGCTCCACTCTCTGGGCCTTCGGTTGTCTCTTTTCAGCCGATCGTCCATTTCTGAACCAGCACCAGCGTTGTCCAATGACCTGGCCTGAACATAAAGAATGTTTCCAGATATCCAAGGTGATGTTTTTGCTAGCGTATTCGGTGGCCCTGGCCCTGTCTGAGGCCGATGTTGCCTGTCTCGAGATGGCACCATGCTGTGTTTTGCTTTCTTTTACTTTATATGAATATTACTGTAAGAAAACTTCCCAGAAATAGATCATCCATAAGTGTTGACTCAACTCTTATGTCAACTTTGTTCCAACACCCTCGGTTGCAGTCAGACGTGCACACACGCCACAACAAATTTCATTGCATGTGTCATCGGTATGAGTGGAAAGGAAAACAGTGAACTTTGTTTAATCTCCACCGTAGACTTTTCGGCCTCCTTTTCGATGAAAACGTCCCTGTGTTCTCTTTATTTTACTCTTTTAATCACCTCGGTTGCTGATGCGGTCTCTCTGTATGATGCACCAGCGTGCGCTACTTACCCCGTACCCCACGTCACGCTTCTTCTTCTCTGTTTTACGTAATCAGACAGTAACATTTTAAAATATTGCAGAGGTGTGGGAGTGTTGCTCGTGTAGTTGCTAGTTTCAATTTATGCACTTTCTTTATGAGTGTAGTGGCTTGCGGGGGGCCTCCCCCCTAAATTTGTGATGAAGAGAGCAATTAGGCATGCGGAATTGGTTACACTGCTTTGTGCACATATTCTTTGTATCAGGGCAAAGAGAAAAATAGACAGACAGGAGGAGAATTTATGAACTTCAAAGTTGGGATGGTTGAAATGCTCACAGTGTTGCCTTTGTAGCCTCTGGTCATATTTATGCTCCATGATGTCATCTGACAACCGTGTGTTTGGGAAGGTCAAAGCACAACACCCACACACAGACCGTCGTACAGCTGTTCACTCCAACTGTCTCTCCTCCCTCCGTCTTAAAGTATTGTCTGTCTTCACTGGCACTAAAGCCGGTTCTCATAGTTGTCTGTAGCTTTTCATCCATCCGCTGAGCTTTCTGTTCACCCTCCCTGTAGATTTGACTTTCACACTCTTTCATGGGTTTCACTCGCTTACGCACACGCCAGTCTACGGGCTGCAGCGGTGTATCGGCAATTTTCGGCACAACAGGCCTAGCATTGCAAATGTGGATAATGTAGCTCAGAACTTTTCATTTTGTAGCACTTTTTTTTTTTCTCCTGTTTGAGGTTTTATGAGAAAAATTGTAGCGTGCGTGCACAGAATGTCAAGGCCAAGTCAGTTTTGACTGAGCAGCATCCAGGAGTGATTTAACTCTCAACCAAATGACATGGTTACCGTGGTTTGGTGTGTAAGCGTGCAGCAGTGTGTTTGCCCCCAAATCCCAGAGAGGAATAAGGAAAGTGAGGGGAAGACTGGCTGATCATATGTCAAGTGAACATATCTACATCTGTAATAACACAATATTTAACTATCTTTTGTCAACTAGTTATGGAAGATGTAGAGGAGATGACCGGCAAAGTTGCCTGTAGGGTTTAGAAATGGTCTTTTTCTGAGGTGCTTGTGTCCCCCCCAGCCAGAAAAATGCCTCTCTGCCCCGTTTGACCAGGTTTGGGCCGATGGAAGCAGCACAGCACAGCAGCACAGCTCCGTTTCTTCACTTTCCAAATCACTGACTGGAGAACGTTCAAGTTGTCCGCCTGTGAGATGAGCTGGGATGAATGATGAGCGTGTTTGTTTAATTGGGTGAGAAATGGAGGAACATGGAAAGAATGAGGCAACTTATTTACTCAGATGGTTTAATGGTGGAGGTGTGAGCCCAGCCAGCTCACTGTGGGAACACAGCTCTTGCTTTTCTTGGTATTGCTGACCGTTTTCAAGACCACTGTGCCCCCCACCCCCGCCCCTCCAGCTTTGTTTGTTCTGGATGGCATGTTTGATTATTTATCATAAGGGGAAAGGGAGTAGCTGGAGCAATAAACATGTGACTGCACTGTATTTTGTTTTCCACCGACAAGGCCGCGGCCTTAACAGATATGAGAAGCAGCCTTAAAAATCTGCTTTTGTGTGAGCGTGACTGAATTAAAGGAGGATCAGAAGCAGTGATTTCTTTGTGACAGAGATCAGTAGATAAATATTTCTTTTGGAGCTCCGGTTGTTTTTTTCTTTTTCTTCTTTCTGTCACTGAATTTGTTTTGACACGTGGTCGTTATGAAAGCATTTTTAACGCCGGGCAGATTTATGCGTCTGAATAGGACTGCGTGAAAAAAACAACTCTGTAGTTTCTGTTTGTCACCCAACACAAAGAGGATATAGCTGTAATGGAATACATTCACTCCAATAATAGGAAACAAAGTGTCCTCAGGGAGTTTGAATACTGAGAATCTACTTCGAACCATTGTAATATGCTATTATTTAGACAACTATTTCTCTTGTAGGCTCTCCAAGTGGCTCGGCAGATACTTCTCCAGCAGCAGCAGCAGCAGCAGCAGCAGCAGCAGCAGCAGCAGCAGCAGCAGCAGCAGCCGCCTTCATCGCAGCAACAAAACACTGGTCACAAGTCCCCGAAACCCACCGACAAGCAGCAGAGCCAACAGGTGCAGTAAATATTTTGTTATTCTCAGCGACTTTGCTGCTCCAGATTAGCGGATGGCTCGGCTATTTGGCTTTGTGGTCGCTACTATAAAAAATAATAAACACGGTGAACTTGTGCAACTCGCGCTAGAACATTGTGTGAGAAACAGCACCAGGCGAAGCTCGCAAACAGGAAATTAAAATTGGCAGTGCAGCAGTTACAGTATGTATGCGCAGTCATTATAGGATCCATCAACACGTGCAAGCAAACACACAGCAGACACGTAATTAACATTAACATCACGCACATGTATGAAAAAAGGATAACAGACATAGTAGTGAATATTAAACACATATTTCCAGGTGTTAAAAAGTCCGTGTCCAGCCAGTGAACCCACTGTTTACTAGCAGACTTTCCACTTCTGCAACGTGCTTCAGCATGTGTGGCTGCTCCTGACCTCGGCCCTGGAAAGGTCTTTTCTTTCTCTCCATTTAGTTTAAGAGGTCATTGGCCTCTGTTAAAGCCGGAAAAACATGTGGAAGCGTAGAGGGAAGAGAGGGAACGGAGAGAGAGCGCACAAAAGGAGAGTCCAAAGCACTACCCCAGCTCAAGAATATCTATAAAAATATATATAAAAAGATTCGTTCGGAGCGAGAAGAACCGCGAGCTCCATTCTCCCAACACAGGAGTGAGATGGGTCAAGTGGAGTAGAATCTTGAAATCTTTGTCTTTGCATGTGCACACGGACGCACTCAGGTTTGTGTAGTTCTGTTTGTAGTTACTTTAGCTGAGCTTCATTTAATTTAACCCCCACCTTTTGTACCGGTCCGTAACTGTACACTGATCACAATCCACGGACAGAAGGTGAATACAGTCAATTAGAAGGACATCCCTGCAAAGAAATGCTTTTCCAGATGGTGGCCACAGACAGGTTCCATCTCCTCCTGGTCCTTGGGTAGAGTTCCATTCCATGGTTGCACTGAGGTGGCATCTGGAAGTTTTATGTATGAAGGTTCGCTGTGTCTCCCAGCACCGTGTCCAGAATGTGGAGGAGGTACCAGGAGAGGTGAAGGGAGGACAACAAGAGCCTGCAGAACTCTCATCTGCTGGTTTCTGTCACATTGTAGCCAGAGGAACCACGATGAGATCCTCAGACCGTGTGTGTGACCACATTCTGGTGCAGTTTGACCTGGGTTACATGTGGGCCTCGTGTTGCTGAAGTGTGTCAGCAGTTACTGGATGATGGAGACATTGACGCTGTTGATTGGCCCACTCGTTCCCCAGACTCAGTCCAATCAACGTCTATTAGACACAAATTCTCTCGAGGAAACTCATGGAAGATGTATCAAAAAGTCATACAGAAAGTAGAATAAAAGCTAATGTAGGACAGTTCCAACAGCAGCAGCTCAATGGAGACATATATAGGCAATATATAGATGGACATAAACATGGGGGAGAATGATGGTGTGGAAACATGGAAGGTTAGAGCGAACTCTGTCTGTATAGTTTTTAAAATTTCTCTTTAGCCCCTGATGTGTGTGGGTATGTATATTGTATGAAAACAGAATACATAGTGTATGTTAAAAAATGTGTGTATGCATATATACATATATATGTTCTTGCACACACACACACACACTCTCTCTCTCTCACTCACACACACACACACACGTATGTATATGTCTCCCTTTGGGGAGTCTTTTAATGAGCTATTGTAGCATCTAGGTCTAATGTCATGTTGTTGGAAAAAGGCTCTTTGTTGTGCAGATGTCTTTGCAATAGCTCCAGAGGATGAAATATGACTATGATGACCTTTCAGTTGTGTGCATATTTGTCAGGATTCACATAAGTTGAAAGGATCAAACCCAACAGTTTCCCCAGCCTGCCAGGGAATTGTGCTGCAGAGGTCAACAGAGGGGACCAAAACAGCAGATTCCAGCATACAGACGGTTGTTGGTACACAGTGAAGTACGAGACCATCTCTCACAGACAAAGACAAAATTAAAATTCTAATTTATTAATGTATACAGAGAGCTTGGCCAAGCTGTCACTCAGCTATTGAAAAGAGAGTCGGGCCCTTTCCCCCCACCCCCCCACCCCCTCCTCGGTGTTGTGAAGAGAGGCTTGCTGTGGTATCTCTGGAGTAAATTGCCTGCTCTCTAATGTTGCATATTCCACGTTTCTTGCTTGAATCTGCCATTATGAAAAAGCCACAGGTCCTGACAAGTGTTTGTTTATCGCCGAATTACATCCGCTGCTAATTAAATGCGTCCCGGTGCCACGCGGCAGCAGCAGTCCTACACAAACATCAGGTTGCTGTGTGTGAACTTCTGTTCCATTTCTTTTTGAAGAGGGTGATTTTGTCATGGGCAGCCAGTGGGGGAGATCTCAGATTTTTTTTCTTCTCCTTTATTCTCGTATCCTCACGCAGTCGTCTCTCATTTCCGCTTTCAAGGAAAAAATAAAAAGACTGTTTCGAGGATCCCCTTTACACGTTCACTATCTCATCACACAGCCTGGATAATGATTCTCTGTTGAGCTGGACTGGGTCATCACAAGACATGATATGACAATTATGAGGCTGTGTAGTAAGCTGACAGACCATAAAAGCACCTGATCTGTGGACAAGGCCTCCTTGATCTCTGTGCTCTTTCCATTTGGGGGGGAACGGCAGAGACCTCCACTCCTCCAGACATGCAACTCACTTTCCAAGTCTAAAAGAATGACGCGTGGCACCTGCATTAGAGGCAGGAGCCAAACATTGATCGGCATTGATCAGCATTAAATGGCTCTTTGGATTTACGTCTTCAGCAACGGCCCCCCCTCCCCCCCAGCACCTACTGCTGCCTCTGGATGAAGATGCCTCTGCCGTGTACTCAGCAGCCCAGAGGCTCTTTAATCAGACTGGAAATGCAAACAGCTGCTTCGCGGGCTGGAAACCAGCTAAACACACTTGACTGGTCAAAAAGCCGGTAAATTACATTGACAAAATGGCGCGCGTGATTAAAAGAGTCCACGCTGCCTTTACCTCTTTGCTCCGCACACCTACAGTGACACAACGACAAGAACCCACAACTCCCACCCTGCTAATTACCATTATCAGTGAATTGGTAGGGTTTGACTCATTAGTTCCATGTGCATTTAATTAGACGCAGGCTGAAATTGGATTTAACTTATTACTTTTTCATGGATCACTTTCTTGTCATCACTTCAAATTGGATTGCAGCCCCAGGTAACTAATTATGCCAGCCACTGGATCAGGAGTGGAGAAATAGGTAATTAGGAACAACACTGTCGGACCCTTGCTGATGATAGTCCGCCAGTACCGAGGTGGGAGGGGGGCGCATAAGAAGCTTGTTTGCGGCGTCGTTCCGCAGCCCGGCTGGTTAACTACAACTCACTGCACGTGATCTTAGGTAAGCGTCCACCTCCTGCAGGGAATAACGTGACATTCAGCCGGGATGAGGACGTGCCAACATGCTCCCTCCCACTGGCGTGGATCGGTAGTTCAGTGGGACAGGTGAAAATTAGGATTTAATGGTTTGGTTTTTAATCTTTCTCCCAGCATTAAGAGTCCTTGTGTGCAGATGTGGGGTTGATTAAAACGGTATCTGTTTAAACTGGAAACACTGGTCAGGACTCTGATACGTGCTGATGCGATCGTTTGATATCAAAGGTGCATCATTCCTTCATCTCTAGAAACCACTGAAAATATTTCAAAACCTCACCAGTGGACCGTTCTCTTATCTGTACAATAAAAGTTCAGTTTGCACCGCCTTCTTTCCCTTTTGTTAGGCTTTAAATGTCTCTCCCTGTGTCTTCACACCATAGTGTGCAGCCTCACTGGGGGCATCTCCAGGTCAGATGATAATGTCTTTTCAGTTTACCGGATGAAAGCCTTTTAAGTTGTAAAGCCCCCTCCCCTGTCCTCCTTGGCAGTTTTTGCACTCCACATCCTTCATTTGTGGTCTGTTGTGGGGAAGCGTCATGTGACACAATCCAGGGGCCAAGCCTGCGCCTGCCGGGACGGGGAGAGGCCGCGGGCTCCCTTTCTCTCCTCCTCCTACTGTTTCTGCAGCAGGCCCATGGCATTGTTCTGACACATGTATACCACCGCGCTTCAATCTGTAAGTCATTAGAGCAGTAGGCCAGAGCTTGTCGGCTGGAGCTCCGCCAGGCCTGCGGGGCTGTCTGAGGCAGCATTTCGAGGTGCTCCTGCAGCTCTGCCGGGCAGTTGCCCAAAGTGGCCCAGCGGTGGCTGCCCACAAGCCAAGAAGCAGCGGGCCTGTTCGGACCAAAGTTCTGGGTTAGGTTGTTGCCTGGCTTCAAGCTAGTCAAACCTGGTCAGCACCTGATGGCGCTGACTGACCTGAGATGCAACTCAGTGTTTTTCTATGTAGAACTAACAGATATTTTATATATATATATATAAATGTTGTCGGCTTCTTTAAGTGTATCCAGAATCCCAACGGTTCCGTGCCAGTCGGAACGGTCAGGAGTGTGTATCATAATTCATCCGTTCAGGATGTGACCCTCAGAGTTCACCCCCGTGTGTTTGTAAAACGTCTCAAGGTGATGTTGTAATGAAGTCACATTTGGATGCGTGTGTTGCTCTGAGGTGATACAGTCTGTCAGGAATGATCAACACAACAGCGAGGCCGGTGCTCGAGCGGAACCCCGGGCTGTCTGCGCCCGCGCTTGCCTGCATGTCATATTGCAAAAATCTGTTATGTGTACTATATAGATTAGAACCAGGTTTGGGATAATCCTGTCAAAATGAAGTCATCTGTCCCTGTTCCATGCAGTCATGCAGCAGGAGGGGGGGGGGGGGGGGGTTCTCCTGGGCCATGACGATGACTGTCGAATTGACTCCAGTCACAATGCTGGGGGCCACTCGCCATCTCCTGGATGCTCTTTTCATTTAGCGCTGATGTTGCCTCCAAACACACGTGGTCTGTGATCCACAGCCCCACACGCACACACCCCATCTTTGCTCCCACCTCTGGCACAAGAGCTTGGTGTCATGTGTGTTGTTTTGAGTGATTCACACGGCATTTGTCAAACAATGGATGGATGCATGGATGGATGGATGGATGGATGGATGGGTGGGTGGGTGGGTGGGTGGATGGATGGATGGATGGATGGATGGATGGGTGGATGGATGGATGGATGGATGGATGGATGGGTGGATGGGTGGGTGGTTGGGTGGATGGTTGGATGGATGGATGGATGGATGGATAGATGGAACAAGCATTTTGATTTTTAGACCAAACGATGGGATGGAACCTGCCTCCCATCTGGTGTGTAGTCATTAGTGTAACTGTCTTATGCTGAGTAAATACACACACAACCACACACACACACACACACCTTTGTGTTTACTCTGCTGTTCAATTCTAACAGTAAATGACACTCTTGTGGCTGCTCACATTAAAGCAACCGTCTCTTTTCCTCTGGGCTCAGCGTTGGTCTATGTGCTGTTTTTTTTGTCACCACAGCCCCCACAGAACAAGAGTTATTGCATATTTAAACACACATGCTTTTTAGTCCGTAATCTTACATCAAAGATGAATCAATCGCTAAACGTGGTGTCAGGAATCCCCCCGCCCCCCCATTTGACGAAGTGAGAAATCACAGTGAAACTGCTGTTGCTCACCGCCTGCTGTAATACCTGCGGAAATATCTTCACCTCCAGTTCACAGGTGCTGACTAAGCGATGTGTTGCTGAACGCTGAAATTCAAAGGAACTAACCAAGCCCATGTTTGAGAGACCAGGAGGAAGATGGTGACTCACGCGTGGCTTTCTGCAACGCCACCGCGCTTGCTCGTCATGATAACGACGTTCACTTGAACCAGGATTTTTTCGACATGCTTAAACTGGTTTTACTTCTGTCAGTAGCCTAGAAAAAAAAAACCCTGTTTTATTAACGGGAGTGTGAGGAACTAGCAATATGACACACTCGTTTGGTTGAAATGTTGCCAAAGTGCTTGATCGGTTGTCATTTTTGGTCTTTGGTTGCCATGGAAACGAAGGAAATGACACGCACACCGGTCGCCGTTGCTAGCCATCCATTAAGGGATTACGTTTCCAGGTTATATGCTTAGTTTTCCCTGTATTTATGACTGAATTGGAACAGATGCCTCTTTCTTCTCTAATGCCTTCACATATAATGAAATTGCACACTCCTTTCTGTGAGTGATTGAGTGATAAGTAGACTGTTAATTCATTTAACTCGGTTTTCTGGACCTTATTTAGCAACCCGAGCAGATATACTCTTTTATTCTGACTCGTGTGACTGAGCTTCCTTCCTAAATGCTTGTTCTGTTTTTTTTATTAGTAGTGAGCCTACTTGCATATTCATGTGGGCTGATGTAAATTTCAGCCTTAACAAACAGAGCAAAGTAGTAATTATTGTCAATATTTGTTACATTAGTGATGTTCAAATATTTCTGTTAAGTGGGAGCCGGAACTCCGCAATGCTGCATATACATTTGTGTGTTTGCTCACGTGCTGATGGGCATGTTTTCCAGAGCGCACGGCGTTGGTAGTTGACAGCTCTGATGGCAGGGTCAAAAGATCATCTAACCTGTTAACTGATGTGCAAACTGTCAACTGACGAATCTCCAGAAGGGAAACAAAACGCTTTGGAAATTTGAGCATTCATGAGTTTCCTGTTAATTAAAAAATGTACCTATTTAAAACTCTCGAGGCTCAGTTGATATCTTCCAAACTAAGACCCATCCTTAAAATGTCGTCACTCATAAAAGATCTCAGCAAAAGGGTGAAAGATGAATTTCTGAATGAGAGCGCGTCAAATGTCCCGGTTACTTCAAAGGTTAATAGGTTATGTATTCAGATATATCTTTGATAAGAGGCAGGAAAAAGAAGAGTTTCTGTTGGCATAGTGATAGTATATAGAGCAGCTGTTCTTGATATAGGTCCCACACCTGCCCTGATGACTGCAACCATCAGTAAACAAGGATTTACTGCAAACCCACGCAGGGAAACACACTGTGTTTGTTTTCTCATGACAATGGTCCAGGTCATCACAGCCTTCCGAGAAGCCTCGCGTTTCCCTCTGATAGAACGGTGACATGGCTGCAGCTTAGTCACCGCCTGCCTTAGTGTTTAGGGAAAGCTTTGTAATTGGAACTGAGTCGTTATCTTTAACCGAGCACGGCAAAGCCAGACCAGACGTTAACTCATACTTTCACTCAACTGGAGCAGGAAATAGGAGTATTTTATAATGTCATCCACTCCGTCACCAACACAATTGCTCAACGGCCTCTGTAAACCATCACAGGCAGCGCCGGCTCGGGGATATTGATGTTTTCCCTTTGACGGGGAGAAGAAGAAAAAAAAAAAGCGTACAGCTTGTGTACCACATCAACAGATGTGTAATTATTTTACATAGAACAGACACAGAGGCGGTGGATTAGAAAGACAGCGTGCGAGAGAGGAGGCTTGAACTGTGTGTCTGCTAAATTTATCATGAGGCCTTTGGGAATGTTGAAATGAGAACAGTGGCCTATTACTGCTAAGAAGGTGTTTTATTGAGAATATGCCGACACGCCACCCCTGGGAGAGCGCCGGGGGAGAGGAGTGTGGCCGCACAGCCCTGCCAATTTGTACATGTGTGTGTTGCGTGGAGGCACACTCCCGCACGTCTCTGACTTTGTGTGCGAGCTGTCTTCTGGGTGTCACAAATTTAACGAAAAGTCTCCCTCTCTACGCCTTAATTATTCCCCGTGATGTGGATTACAATTGCGACTTTGACTCCAGTCCATAATTTATATGGGTCAGAGTAGCTGATTGTTGGTTATTAGCAGATGAGAGCGGTGGCTTGTTCTGCAGGCGCTCTGTTTATTTTACCAGCGTGTTTGCGGAGCGGAATGCGTGAACATTCCTTCATCTTTGGCCAAGGGTTTGTAGCTGTTGATATGAGCTGTGCTTCACAGCTCTGTTACTCAGCGTTGTGTTTATTGTCATGATAATTAACAAAGTGAGCTGTTAATCCTGCCTCTTTTGTCAAGTGGGTTGCGCATGTTGGGGAGGGAAAGGAGGCTTTATTGGCCCTTTACGCAGCTCTAATTGACAGCTCGTTGCAATCCTGAATGTTTTATGTATCAATGTAATGAAATTCACTTTTATTTGACTATAGATGAGTGCAGTTGTGTGTCCATGTGGACACTGTGAGGGGAACTCGTGCTTCTCCCTGCTGGTGTGTTCAGTCGGATCTCCAGTAGGTGGCAGAGTTCTGTTTCCTTCTCCCTCTTCCCCCTTTAGCGAGGGCACACGGGTGTTAAAGACTGTGATGATATTATGACAGCTAATTGCTCTCATTGGGCCGGAGTTGGATGGATAGCTGCCGTAATGTTCACTGTTAATGTAAGTGGTTTCAGCTTGTCTATGGCAAATTATAGGCTAAGTGCTTAAAAAGTGGAAACACAAACTTAATGCTGCTGCGGTTGGTGTTATGTCACAAACTCGCCTTAATATATTGCAACAAGTTGCACGCTCTGGTGTAGGAGTCCCCGCTGACATCGGTGAAAGGAGGATCTCATAAATGGAATATTTTGACTCTCCAACACAACACGCTTGGTTTTGTCTCCGCTTGAAAAGGAAGGAAAAAAAAGGGACAAATAACTAGAAAGCTTCTGAATTATTGACACAGTTGTCGTTTCCAGTATGTCAATGAGTTGCGTCTTTGTTTCTGGACCGTAAACAATTCCATTTAGCTGAACAATAAAGAGACAGATAGCACGGCCACTGGATTGCTCTGTGTTTACTTATCTGTTGTTTAATTAAAGGGCCCCTTTTCTTTAGGCTCCTATTGTTTCAGCGGCACGGCCGGAGCCCCGGCAGGGGTCAAAGGGTTAACAGCCGTCAACTGTGTCTTCATTTTTTTTTTTCCCCTCCAATGGCCCCCCACACAAAGGCACAGTTTCACCTGCAGCCCAGCCTGGGGCTCCCTATTGTGTGGCCCCGTTTGAATTGATTGTGTTTAGAGGGTGGGTTGTGATTGGTGGAGGAGGGCGTGGTTGATTGGGTAGTTTTGTATCTTGTCAGCAAGGGAGCAACCTTGTGTGTGCAATCTGTCTGTATCCCGAGGAAGGTTGGAGAGTCCACAGCACAGCGGCGCTTGTTCTCAGCCTCCCAGCCCGTCAGCCTGCGTGCGTTTATCGCTCCCTCTCTCCCTCTCTCTCTCTCGCTCGCTCTCTCTCGCTCTCTCCCTCCTTCCCACTCGGCTCAGTCCTCCGCTCTGCTTCACTCCACACCGCGTGGCCCAGCACTCTGTTTACCCTGCCAGCTAAATGGAGTTTGTCAGGTTTGTCAATATGATTGATTTCTGTGATTTTGCCAGCTTTCTCCTGTAAAACTAACTTGATCGTTAATTTGACGGGGAGGTAGAGGGAGGGATTCTTATTGCCCGTCTGTTGTTGTTGTTGATGATCTTTGCAGTGGCTTCAGGTTGTCGTAGTTTGTCTGAGCAGGTGAGAAATGCAGGCTTCCCTTTTTTATCTCCCTCCTCTGGAAGGATGGACCGTAAACAGGCGTCCTGTCGCCTTCATGACATGAACTAGTTCTGGATATTTAGGTTTTGAAATCGGACTTGGGGGATTTCTTGTGTTTGCTCTCATGTTTCAGTGCTGTTGATCTTTTCTTATTTAGCTTTTAGCAACAGTTGCTTTTTCTCTGCTTGGTTTTTATGGTCCTAAATCCAAAGTCATGGCAGTTGCCTTATGTCCTAATTATGCTACCCTTTTTTTTTTTTTTAAGTTTTGTTTACTTTGCTGATAGTGAGCTAACCAGTTGAGCAGGCTCTGACTGTATTCCGGCTGTTTATGAATTATGGAAAGTTCATTGAAAATGACTAACAGGTTTTCAGGCATTTTTCCGAGGTGCTATTTCCTCTCAGTGTCTTATTTTCTAGCTCTAATTTCTGCCCGTGTTCTGAAGCTTCTCCCACCGGCTGCAGGTTTAGCTCCACACGTGTGTTTAAGATTTTTATTTTTTCTGAGTTAATGAATGCTGGACAGACCGCGGGTGCTCTCGGGCTACGTCCTGGACTAATCCTCACTCTCCTCGCCGTGTCACGGTGAATTAAGCCAGACCGCCGCAGCTCTATATTTGCCACCGTCACCACAGGTTGACACGTTAGGGATTCTCTGTCACTCCAAATGTCATCGCTCATGTCATCCCTGAAAAGTGGTGTGTGTGTGTGGTGTGGTGTGTGTATGGTGTGTGTGTGTGTGGTGTGTGTGTGTGTGTGTGTGTGTGTTTGGACTGGGAGGGGGTTGTGTGGTGCTTTTAGGTGGGTAAAGTTGTGGTCATTATTTTTCTGATGTCATCTCTAATTGAGAGCTTTTAGGCTCTAGATTATTGCTGTTGACTTTGCTGTTTAATGATCTAAAGTAGCTTCACTACAATCATTCCAGGTAATGCTTTTCCAGCTACACGTCAGCCTTTTATTTTGTTTGTTTGTCCGTATCCATTAAGGCTTTTCCCCCGTTTTTGTGAGGCGGGGGTGCAGGGTTTCAACACCCTTGCACCAGGAGAACAGTGGTGGAAAGTATCAGATGGTTGAGGAGGAGGAGAGCGAAGCCTAAACATGGCAGCGTGCACCGTAATGCCGTGCAGCTGTGCCGGGACTCACAGTTTGGGAGAGCTGGAGTGCGAGCTGATTGGGTTGACAGTTTGTAATCAAAGTTGATTTATTGTTCATTAGTAGTGCATTAGCCCTTTCAGGCAGGGGCGTTATTTGTGCAGTGGCCTGTCAAGGCGAGGGGCTGCCAGCACCTGTCATTTCCAAACCATGACATAGGCAACCAGATATTAGCCATGGACCCAAAGAGGGGGGCAAAAAGGGTCGCCGCCAGAGGATCGCAGTTCGCTGGGATATGTTCTGCTTTGTACTGGAGCAGGCAGGCAAGACGGAGAGGAGAGACGGGGGAATAGTTTAGCAGTGATATAGTGAGCCGCCAGCTGCTCTCTGCTGTTATGCCCCCACATCCCTCGCTGCAACATGTTTTTACTTGGAAAAAATGGCTTTCCTTGGGTTTTTTTAAGGCTCATTATTGCTCGGGAGTGTGTGCGTCTCTGTCTTTGGGATTGGATTGGGAGATTAACTCTACACTTGAGATGCCATGTGTTTAAAGGGTTGATATGGGAGGATAATGGTGAGATTACATGGTGTGGAGTGTTTTATGGTAGCAGCTTTTTCTTTTTTTTTCCTGGGCTAACCGTCACGCTGAAAATTCTTTTTTCCAGCAATGATAATGACGTGTTGATTAGCCCCGTCACGTTGGCATCGAATGGATTTGATATATCTGGAATTTAAAAAAAAAGAACAAGGAAAGCTGCTTTTAGGTGCAGTAGTATTTAAAAAGGAATTTAGAGGCCGTGATCACGAACAGACCTCTAAGCATTACAAGACATGAAGCGTCGCACAACTATGTGGATCTGGTGAATCAGAGATTACAGAGATGCAGCTCACCGCAGCTCTGCTCACGAGAGGCAACAACTATCAGGAGCCTCGTGTCAGACGTCTCCTCCACTTCAGAGCCACTGGCTGGATTTTGGCGGTGAAATGTGCCCTCGGAGGAGTGACACAAGGTCAAAGCGTTGAAGCTAAATGTTAGTGTTTGAAATGCACCAAGAAAAAAAAAAAGAAAGGGGAGATTTAGCGTCGGTGTTTTGAATCTGAATGGGGCAGGTTTTTGTGAGAGGGCTGCGTGTGTTCTGCAGCGGTCACCTGCAGCGGCGTTCCGCCTCCAGTGTGGGAAACGGCGTTGAGCTCGGAGCTCAGCTGTTATTGTTGGGGTGAGATCGCACTCGCTCCCTCGGCGCAGTTTGTTTGTTTAAACCCGACCGGGGCCCGGCTCCGGCAAAAACCTGTTTATTTGTAGACGAAGAAGTTAATTAAAATGCAATCTTGACTTTTGTTTTTACAGTTGTTGGAAATATCTTGAGCCTTTCGGCCCCTCACAACACTGCACTTAATCCAAATCATAAAGTGTTTGGTGGTTGGAGACATCGTGTGGCCGAGACCGGCCTGTTTGGGTCCGAGCCCTAAACATTTGTTAAACAGCTTGATTGTGGATGGAGAGAGCAGAATTGTTCCAGAAGTGGTTGTCCCACGTTATATATGAGCGGTTTATAGTTATTATTACAATTGCTAGTATTTAATGAATGATTTATTTATTTCTTTACGACACACGTGCGCGGTGAGACGCGGCCTTCCTGAGACGTTTGCGTGCCGCCGATGACGGTTTGCCAGCGTGTGAAGTCGTTTCCTCGCCGAGCTGAAACATCAGCATCAGTCGGACGAGGCTGTGTGATTTTCCTCCTCCTCTTTTCTTTTCTCTCTCTCCTCAGTTTTATTTGATGCTCTTACAAATTTGGGAAATTCGGTAAAAATAAGAAGCATGTTCCTCGTGGTTGCTCACCAAAAACAGGTTCTTTTGCTCACCTGTGGGGGCTTTGACCTGTGACCTGTGATATGAGTGTTAACTCCGGATCAGTGGCCCTGACATCCTCTATTTGTAATCTCTCTTTGGACTATAATATATGAACATAACCTTATTATATAGCACAGCTCGTGCATGCGTGTATAGAATCCCTGGATTATCACTGCTATAATATTGATACACTAATTAAATTATAATCATCTCCTTAAAAATCAAGTTTGAAAATTCCAGCAGCGTTTGTTTTACAACCGCTTCTGTCACCCTGAAAATCTGCTCATTCCTCGTGTACTCTGTCAGGCATGACGTGCAGTTTGCCTGTGTGTGCATGTGACAGTAAACATGCCACAGTTAAGCGTGTGTGTGTGTGTGTGTGTGTGTGTGTGCATGTGTACTGGGCCAGCAGGCCTGTGCTGGTTGAGTGTATCGCCTGCAGTCACTCTGCAGCTGTGTGAAAATGTTCCAAATTTGAATGTTTATGTGTGTGAAGCACCTGGAGAGCACGTGAAATCCACAAACGTCAGCTATTTCTAGCATCCTCACAATGTCCTCTTTTTCACACCCGGGTGTTAGCAGGAGTAGATTAGAGCTGGGCTCGGTGGATCCCTCCAGTTATTAGCCCAGTGCGAGTCTCCTTTTAGACCGTCGTTAGATGGTGATGTATTTTTGTGGATCATCGAGTCATGATGTTATCCAGGAGGAAAGGGAGTGCACCATATGGGAGTGCTCTAAATGGCGACTGGCGTCCCAGGTTTACGTTAAATGGGCATGATACGGCGGTCAGGGTAATATTTTTCAGTTAAAGTGCTCCCCCCGCCCTTCCTCTCAATAGGATCCAGTCTTAGGCAGATTTTCACTCCTTCAGCAGAGGATTAAATGGTAGTAGTTACATTGATCAATAGGTTAAGAAGCACACAATCCCTCTTGCTGCTAATGACCTCAGTAGTAATGGGTAATAAAATGGGGGTCTGTAATAGCCTCTTGCTGGGTCCGTGCACAGAGGAAGCTGCTCGAGCTGTAGTTAAAGCCAGCCAGATGCTTTTGACAGGCAAAGGCGTGAAACCTTGATGAGATCTAAAATGTACAGAATTCACAGGGGGAAGGGAAATTAAACTGGAAAAGAGGTTTCTTGCTTCTGTTATTCTATGCTATAAAAAAAGCACATGATAGCAAAATATACAAAGCATGAATATATTTACAGCCACAATGCACAATTCCAATTTTTTTTAAAAAAAAGGAACATCAGTTAAATATCCTGTTTATCACCTCACACACAGTCTATCATATCTCGTACGGGTGATATTTGCATGTCAGTAAGTCGGAGCTCCTTGTTTGACCTTCAAAATAGTCAGTCAAAATTAGCAGCACCCAGGGAAAAAAAAGGACTTCGATGGATAATGACTGTGAAATTAGGAAATGGGATGCCAGAGCTGTGCAAATGACAGGAGAAGCCATGTGCAAAAGTCAAGATGAAGTGCGTATTAAGACATAATACAGGGAGGAATTAATATTGCATCTTCCTCCTGCTTCTGTGACGCCTCTGCAGGAGATGAGAAATGTAAAGTGTGTTGGTCCTGGGTGGGGCCGAGCCCTCGCCGCTCTCTGGGGGCCAGGAGAAGACGGCACGTTGTGGTTTGATGCTGCCCGGTAATGTCGGCAGAGAAGAGCCTGGGCAGCGTGACATCACCGCCCATTCGGCGCGCGCACGCTGCGCACGCCTCTCCACGGCAGATTTGTTGGGGTGTTCAGGCAACAGGATTAAGTAACGTAAAAAAATATTTAAAAAAAAAAACAAATGTAAAATTCTAAAATAGCTAGAGTCGCTTTTTTCCGTGCGCTCCATCAGCTGCTGCCTCAGCGCCACATTTTAACACACACACACACACACACGCATGGGGATATATACAAAATAACGGTTGGCAAAATATGTTAACAACTGCAACAACGCCGCTCTATCAAGTGCATCTTGGTTGCCGTTCGTCATCTGAATGTCATGGAAAGGAGCTTTTAATGGTAGCGCACGTCATAGCGGTGAGTGGCAACACCCAGACACACTCCAAGTCCCCCTCGCCGCTGGAGCAATTAAGGCACCCTGACAGCTGTGGGGGCTCTTTCCGTGTCACAACAAATCACTTGTTTTGAGGAGTTGTGCGCTCACACCTTTCTGCTGAGAGTTGGCTGGAGCCCTGCGTGTTCGTGGCTGTTCGTGGCCCCTCCCCCCAGGCCCCCTATATCTGCACAATAATAGATGGCTTATGACAGCGTCTCTAATGAAATCTTCTCACATGACATATCGTGTATACTCGTGTGATCGGCTAACTGTAGTTCTTCGAGGCATCCTCAGGTGCAGCGCCGTGCTGCGTGTGAGAGGTCGCCTCGGTCAGGTTTGCTTTTTTTCTGGAGCGCAACTTTTGAAATGTGCATTTCCGGGATTGAGCCATTGTTGAATGCAGCTGCGGACCACCGGGCTGATCGCCTCTGCCCCTCTCTGTCTATGCAGGTTCCATTTTCAGTGGCTATGATGACACCTCAAGTGATAACTCCACAGCAGATGCAGCAGATCCTTCAGCAGCAAGTCCTGAGCCCTCAGCAGCTCCAGGTTCTTCTCCAGCAGCAACAGGCCCTCATGTTACAGCAGGTAATGTGCGAGTGACAGCCGTGAACGGCGAATAATTATGTTTGAAGAAGCGGCGCGACGATGAATGACACAGTGGGGGATAAGGATCTTCTGCTGTATTTTGCAAAGCGACACTTGCTTTGAACTGCAGTTCCTTCCTCGTATCTCCAAGGCTTAAAGAGGACATTCCTCAAAGTATAGAACTCCCCCTGTACCCGGGTTTTTAACGACTGGCAGACTCTAATGTACGCTTCCTGTCTCTTCTGCAGCAGCAACTTCAAGAGTTCTACAAGAAGCAGCAGGAACAGCTCCACCTCCAGCTTTTACAGCAGCAGCATGGAAGCAGCAAGCAGAGTAAAGAGGTAGGCTGACATCACTCCAACCCTCCTGCCATTACCAGCCCGTTGGCCAGACACAGCATGGAAGGCATGTGCGCTCCCTCCCCAATCCCCATCTGCTTCCAGACTGTGGTTAAAGCGCCGAGGAGAGGAGGGGGATTCAAGTGCACTCATGCTTCTGATTAGCATGTCAGACGGGCTGGATAAATGGTAACAAACGAGTGGTACCACGTTTCTCTGGAAGCCTCCGCACATTAACTGTGTAATACTATGAGCCTCAGCCTTAGTCCATTGTTCCACAGTCCTTTTTTTTTCCCCAAGTAAACATGTGTCCTGTGCAGCACAGAGCTGACCGCTCCTGTGTAGGACGTAATGAAAGGCAGCACGGAGAAAGGCACGAACACAGAGCGCATAAATCTGAGAGGCTTTTCTCAGTAATTAACATGGAAATAGCAGAAGGAGAGAAGGCATGTAATTGTGAGATATCGGCTTCGTTGCCCGTGTTGACTTTTTTTGCCCCCCCACCACCACCCCCACCACCATCTTTTTCTCTCCTTCGGTCCCTCCAGTAAAGACGAGCAGCAGCTTAATGTGCGTTAATGACCAGAGGATACAGGCGTCGCTGTGGACAAAGCAAATTATTATTGTGCGGTCAGAACAAGTTCAAAGACGGTCTTGAATCTTTGCTCCTGTCCCCACTGAGTTCTGTGTTTGGAGAGCAGAGGAAGCATAGAAAATTAAACCTTGTGTTAAAAGCACGCACGCGCACGAGCGCTCTCACACGTCCGCGTGCTGTCGAAGATCCCAACTTCAAAGTCGTAGCTCCCTAATTAATGAACTGCGGGCTTCAGTTTGGACAAGTTGTGGCGTGATGCTCCCATAAATCAACGTGACAGCCTCAGATAGGACCTGTCACCGAGTCACATCTGATGTAAACACGGTAGGAGCGGGGGTGAGGGGGAGACAAGGAGGTGCAATTGATCAGTTGAATGGTGCGCGAGCCTTAAAAAAAGAGCGTATTGAAGCATATTATGTATGATCACAGGAAATGGACGCGGTCTCGAGAGGCTCTCCCTCTCCGCTGATGTTTTCTTTCCCTCCTCGCCGCTCTCCCTTTTTTCAGCTGCGTTCCTCGCAGCCATCAAAAGGCAGAATAAGAATTACGCAGCGACTCCCCTGCGGCTGCCAGACAATAACCCCCTGTTGTTGCTTTGTGCCGCTTTTATTTTATAGACATCAAAATTTAGTTTTTCAAAGATCTTTAACTTTATATTTGAAGCTTGACAATAAAGGGCTGCCAGTGTCGCTCTTTATCATTTGTCAGCCACTGTATTTTTCTCCCCTTCGTGCCACTTCTTGTTAACCTCTTATTTGGTCTATTGGGTCTGGGGGTTTTAATGTGCCTGCATGCTGCGAGCGCACAGGAGCTCCTGTCAGCTGATGGGACAAGGGGAAAAAATGTGAAGCGGAGAGTGTTAAATTAATTTGCAATACTTGATTTTCCTCTTTCCTTTTTCTGAAAAGCCACCCTCTATTTATTTAGTGATTTGATGAAAGACATTGTTCCCTGTGAACTCCCACCCCCATCGCACTGTTATCTTTGTCTCAAGCTGTCAGCTGAAACTTTTCTCAGACTGATAGAAGAGGGGGAAAAAAGAAACCCACCACTGTTCATACAATGGGCAGATCAGAGGAGATCACAGGCGTCGTGGATTTCCTGAAACTTTCCCCTCTTTTCTCCGATAAGGCGCCAGCCCGACAGAAGCGGGGCGACTGCTCGTTTAGGAGCCGGGTCACCTCGGATCCTGTGGCTGCACCAGGGCTGTGCTGCGCCGGGCTTTATTTTTAGCGAGCCGGCGCAGCAGCAGCGGGGAGAGGAAGGTCTGCAGGGGCCGTATTTTATCTGCCTGTTTCAGAGCCGTCGGCGAGTGACCCGACGGCCGCGTAGCATCGAGACCTTTTTTGTGCGCGCTCAATTGTGAGAAGTAAACAAAGTGTTGTATCCTGTGTTCAGTAGCTGGGTGTGGTGCACAGTTTGGCAGCCCCTGCACTGCTTTTAGTGCCCTCTACCCTCCTCCCACCCCCTCACTACTGGTCTTATGCACTCATAAACGGACGGCACACACCGAGGTGTCACTCTGTGCTTCAGCAGTTTGCTGTTTCACCGTAATGGAAAACGGTTGGGTGAAGGCTTTGCAGGCATTTCTCTCCTCTCTCCCCCTGTTATCTCAATAAAAATCTCCCTTTCCTTTCTGACTCGATGGAGTTCGGGGATATTAGATAATTTCCTTGTGTTTATTATTTTGGCATTGTCTTTTTTTTTTCCTCTGCTTTGCATTTTCTTTGCTAACGCTGCTATCAGCATTTTTTGTCCTATCGGAGTTGACACGTTTCACTTAGCGGAGCCAGACTTTCCCCCTGCTAACCCTTAAATCAGTGAAGACGCACCAGCTTTTCATTAGGAGCCAGGAAAGAGCAACAGAAAGCAGGCCTCACCTCTCAGAGTCTCAGAGTCTCAGAGTCCAGGCCGCGCGTTAGAGGAGCGCTCGCCGCTCCGCTCCGAGGAAGAGCGCATCGCTCAGCGCGACGCCCGGGAGAGTAGCCAGAGTTGCTCCGCTGGTTATTAAGCACTTTGATTTAGTCACACGTTGTTTGTTGAATTATGAATGGCTGTAATTAAATTCCTGTAGCTCCTGTAATGAATGATTAACTATGTTGTTTCGTTGTTTGTCATTCGCCTCCCGAATCCTGTGTAATTAAGAGGGAGTCGTAGACTTCACCTGTTTATTGGGACCCTGCAGACAGAAAACGGCGGCCTGAACCGCAGACACATGAAGCCTTGGCTTTTGACCTGCATGTGTTTCCTCAAAGGTTCCCATTGATGTGCAAACTGGAAAATCAGCTTTGCCTGTTTGCATGTGTTGCTGTAGCTTCTCTGGCTCCGACTGTTGGCTAACGCGCCTCTCGGTCTCCTCTCTTTGTGTCATCAGCATCAGGTGTCAGCACAGCAGTTGGCCTTCCAGCAGCAGCTCCTGCAGGTCCAGCAGGTCCAGCAGCAGCATCTGCTCAACCTTCAGAGGCAGGGCCTTCTCTCCATCCAGCCTGGACAGACCAGCCTGCCGCTACACTCCCTCACTCAGGGTCAGTGCATAAAAACCGCAGCACGCTCACTCCCCCACAGTTGTGCATAACATTTCCAGACCGTTGCCTGAATGGGTCCAAAGGTGGGTTATTGTTGCACATGTCCCGTGTTTTACACTTGCAGCTTGTCCTGTACTTTAGTCTCCTGCTCCTGCTGTGGCTTCTTTCAAACACCTGCACAAATTTAGTCAAAGCTCACAGTGCTGAGCACTTTGGGAGTTTATCCTATATTTTAGGTGCTTTCACCAATTCAGTAGGCACCTGTTGCAAATGCTGGAACTCCTAGAAATTCCTAGGAAATGGCCTTGAAACAGCGTTACAGTGGAGTACGTGTTCCATCTTCTGTATCCAGAGCCTGAGAAAGGTTCACAAATACACACAGTCAGATGCCCTTGAGCTGTTGCTGCTCCGTCTGTGATTGGCATTCTGGTTTAAGACTGGATCTATTGTTCATAAACTTTCTGTGAACTTTTCATTGTGAAAGAGCCTGTTACTCGATAGGGAGTCAATACTTTTTGTTTGGCCAGGAAGTTTATTTCTTTATTTATTCTTCAATATTTTGTTAAGGAGTGGTTGCCTTGTGACAAAGCAGCCATCACAAGGTCGACGGCATCAACATGACACGCACTATTCATTCCCTGCTAAGACAAACAGTTTTGAAATAACAAGATAAGAGCGATAAAAATGGGAGTTTTTGCGGGGGGGGGTTGTGCTTAGGTAATAGGCAAACACAAACAGGGCCTGTACAGTGGTGTTATTGTTTGGACTGGGCATGGGATCACTCATCCACGATTGCCATGGGCACAGGCGGGGAGCGTTGCTCTGCTGTGAGTGTGCTTTTCTGAATTGCTGTGTGTCAGATGTTGGCAAACACACACACACCCACTGAGCAAAGTATTATATGGATGATATGACTAGGTGCCGTAGTCCTGACGGATTTCACAACACACCCAGAACATCCTGTTTATGCTCTTATTACCAAATATCTCCCAGGCATTTCTCCTTATCAAGCTCTTTTATATTTATTCAGATGATTTTCAGTTTCAGGCAGCACTCTGGAAATATAACTCGCATTAATGAGCCGGAACAGTTCGGCACAGCACAACCGAGGCCATACGTTTCCTCCTTTAATTTACAGTTAAAAGGGGGTGGGGGGGCACTTAACTCTCTCCAGCAACCGTGAGGTGCGATGTTTGCATAAACATAATGCAGACAAGCATGTCACTCCATAAGTGTTTTAATAATTCCCAATCGGTCAGAGCTGATTATTGTCTTCATCTGTCGGTGGTTAGCGCTGTGCTTCCTACAGCTGTTTAATGCTCAGGGCAGTGTTTCTGGCCCCCAGTTTGTCTTCTTTTTCTTCACATTTTCTGCGTGAGCGTTTGAAGTTATTGATGACCTTTCTGTTTTCCACATCACTAAACTCTTTCATGCATCGGTGGGCCGGGCCTTCAGTGCTCAGATCTAATCTGCAGGATCCAGCTAACCGTTAGCGCGTCGGAAGTGATGAGTTGATCTGCCCCCTGATTAGGGATTCAAAGCTGCGAGCGGTAAATTGGCATCGCCGCGTAACTGGCGATTTTTATTTTATTTCTAAATGTGGATATCAGCGTAATTACCGAGGAAAATGCGTTGCAGCCGCATGACATTCTCTGTATCTTAATTCATGTGCTCGGACGAGACGATGACTTTTGTGACTGCGGCAGAGAAAAGTGCCACCGCGCTGGCTGACTGCTTCCATGTTGGAAAGCCAAAACAGGAATGAAGGAACGCTTGGTTGTGAGTTCTGAGGAACGTTCCGAAACATTTAAATATAAACTCGCAGATATGCCTTTGAGGTTGAAACCAATCGCTCACATTATCTGGATTAGAATTTTTCTCTGTTGGTGTAAATTCTTTTGACATTAATGTTTAAAGTCTTGGAAGGAGCCGGAGAATATCTGTTATAAATTACAACAATGTGTTTGGGGAGGACGTAAACTCCCATAAATATAAATTTGATCGACCTGCCGCCGATCCAAAAGAAGAAGAAGAAAAAAAAAAAGCCTGTTTTCTTGACCCAACAAAATGAGTCAGTGTTGCTCAGGCTCACGTCTCCCAGACTCGCCGCATTAGAGTTGCGTGTTTATGCGACCGTGTGACCACGAACATCCCATACCGCCCGCGCGTGCACGTGCGCGTGCTCAGACTTAAACGGCAGAGGTTGCTCGGCAAGGGACCAAGTTCTTGTAGCTGCATAACATCATTTAAGCTGTCTAGGCTTTGCCAGTGGGACAGTGACAAGACAAATTTGCGGGTAATATGAAAGCAAAGGATGTGGCGAGCCATGAAGTGCACACAGAACAGTGGCACGTCAGGGACAGCGCCGGGTAATGTGGCTGACCTGTCAGTGATGGATACGTCCAGTGTTGGGCCAGCGGTAATAGTTCCTGCAGCGGTAGGACAGCACATATTTCAGGCCTAAGGGGTGCGTATCAGTGGGACACTGATTACAGCAACATAAACAGGGGTGCAGTAAAGGTCCCAGCCTGACGGAACAATAAACTAATAGCAATGTCACTGCCCCTCACGACCCCCCTGCAATGGCAGCGTTGTGCGAGAAGTAACAGCTCGGGTTTAAAGAGCTCAGAGCACCGGGGGCCATTTTTTATTTGGGGGATGATGGCCTGCAACTGATGTCATTATGAACCTTAAATCAACTTTCTGCTTGCTTGAACATGGTCACCTGGGTACAGGGGGACAAGGACAGGAAAAGGTCGGAGAGCTCGGCCGGTCTCGGTGCCAGAGCTACCTGCAGAGGTAAAATTGAGTTGGGGGGGCCAGTGATCAATCAAGTGTCCCAACAACATACATTTTTTAGAGTGCTTGTCTGTATCTCCCAGTCATAATGAGTGGGAGAGTTGTGTTGAAAAATGGAAAGAGGAAAGATAAACCAATCTGGCAACCAAAGCACGGCACGAACTAGCGAGCTAAGAAACAGAATTTCCAGGTGAACGTTGTTATGGGTCTCGCAGTGATCGGACGGGGAGAAGCTCGGTACATTCGATCTAAGAAGAGAATAAAATCATCCCTGCGACATTTGTGTAACGACGTTTCACTGTCCTGTACGCGGAATCCTGAGCCGTAGCTGTTGTAAAGATTGAAGAGGCTCCGGTTCGGATCCAGAAAGAGACAGCCTGGTCCCGCTCCGTTACCTATCATCACGCAGCTCCATCCACTGCAAGTAAACAGTGGTGTCGGGGTCACCAGGACTGCTGGGTAATTGAGCTAGTGTGGGCCGCCCTGTCAAGCACATCGGCTAAAAATACATCGCACACTGTCACTGGGCACCGAGTGAGGGAAAATGATTGTTCCTGCTGTCGGAACACAGGACGGTCGCATCACCAGTGACCTTCTGCTTCCAAAGCAGCCATCAAAAAATAAAAAAATAAAAAATGAAGAGACGACTTTGCCTTCAAAGTCACCGTAAGCCATCCAAAAAGCAAGAATGGATCCTTTGATAATGCCACTAGAAGTGAGCGAGCGGTGGATTAGAATGCTATAAAACAGAGCGCGGTGTTAAGCATGTTTAGCCTGTCATGGACGTGCACTTCGATTAGGGCACATCAAGGCGTCGAAGAGAATAACAGAGGTAGAATAGAGCAAGGGTGTTGAAATATCCGCTCCTTTGAACGTGAAAAGGTTATTGATTTGTCCTGTAATCATTTCCTGCTCTTTGATATGCAAACGACCCAGTGTGAATTTACAGCAATCCTATCAGACTCATTTCACAGTTCTTAGCCCCTGAGTCTCTCTGGAGTCCTCCGCCTCATTAGGCCAATGTTCTCCATTACCAGCATAATTAAAATCTTTAGTAGCTTATCAAATTAAAAATATTTTTGCTGATCGTATTGAGATCTTCACCTCATAGTTATTTTCCACAACAGGAATAAATTAAGACGAAGCATTTTGCAGACAATGTGTTACAATCTAGAGCTTGACAGGGACACTTCTGGTATCTATAGAGCTGCTGATGAGAAACGAGGGGGGGCTGAATATAAATCCAAGTAGATAAGCATGTGCAAATCATCTCTCATTTGCCAGTGCTCATTTTAAGGATGGATTTAATTAATTGTAATGTTAAACGAGTGGTCTCGCCCATCTGCGCCGGTTAAATTCACCACATATTCGAGGGCTCCTTCGCTACTTAAAAAACACGGGGGCTTATTTAAGCAGCGATTTGAATACCCGGTACAAATCCCGACATATTCCCCGATTTGATATTCCAGCGCACGTTTGGACGCGGGGTTAGCCAAGGGCAGTATGTTGAGACAAACGCACGTCTGCGGCCGCGTGTGCTGTGATGTACCGTCACAGCCCCGGATGCCAGGATGGCCGTCGCCCCCGTGCAGAAACGTTACACACACCGATGTTTTCCAGCGTGGAAAACATGTCTTCTGACTTGAAGGTGTTTTTTTTTTCCAAAGGGCTGCCTGAGCCGCAGTGTGCTTGACTTGT
The DNA here is from genome assembly GCF_003711565.1 of Takifugu flavidus. Taxonomy (NCBI): domain Eukaryota; kingdom Metazoa; phylum Chordata; class Actinopteri; order Tetraodontiformes; family Tetraodontidae; genus Takifugu; species Takifugu flavidus. The sequence continues at coordinate 1,575,072 of NC_079523.1, read as the reverse complement.
TAAATGAGGTTTAAGTCTTCTGTGTCAATTGGAGGCGGTGCAGAGCTTTAAGTATTTTGCACATTAATGCGCTTTTGAGAATATTACCCCGGGGTCTTGTTTCTCAGGTTGTCAGGGTGGGATGTTTTTCCCAGTCTTGCTTTTGTAAACTTTTCCCTGTGTGTGTTCTGCGCATCTCCGTTGTTGGGTGAAAATGACGGTGATTATTCAGATTTCATGCCTCGTCTGGATGTTAATTATTTACTCTGGGCATGAAATGTGCGTGAATGCCAGGGATTTGTGTACACACACGCTTCAGATCACAGGAAAAATAGGAGGGAGAGAACTAAGTGGTGGAGAAAAGGGAGGAGGCATGAGCAGGCTCTCAGTGCATTACCCCGTGTGTAGTGGAATGTTTTCTAATTAATACTCAGCTTTGTTTACAGACGCTTTGATTTAATTAAGTGATGAAGGAGAGTGCTGGATTAGCTGTTAATTGATTTAATTATCCCATTTGTTTGTCTCAGGCATAATTCCAGCAGAGCTGCAGCAACTGTGGAAGGAAGTGACAAACGCTCACGTGAAGGAGGAGCACAACAACAGCAGCAGCAACAACGGCCACCGGGGCCTCGACCTCTCCTCCCCGGCACCGCCAAAGAACCCGGTCATCAACCAGCACGCCTCCACCAATGGGCAGTACATGAGTCACAAGAGAGAAGGGTAATCTCCTCCCCTCTTTTTGCGTTGCATCAATCGGGACAGCCAAGACAAAAGGAAGTATTAATGGAAATGAAAAGACAACACAAAAGCCAATTGTGTGTTGTGTAATCGACCTGCTGTCGTGGTCGTCACATGTCAGTTCACGCATTAAAACAAAGGCGGCGGTTACACCGCGGAACAAACAAACCCTCTGACCCCGGAAGAGTTGCCCATAGAAGGTGCCGTGCCTTTGAGGAAGGAATTAATTTGGCATCCTACACGTTTGCTTATTTTCTTCCATCAAGGCCTTGATCTTTGAAATGCTGGCGAGGAGCCTCCAGGCGCCCCGAGCTCGCTGCGTACTTGTGTTTCACTGATCAAAACCTGCACGTCTGTACGAAAGCAGCGCCGATGGAAACATGTTTAGCACACACGCCAACAGGCCTTTGGAGGTGAAGAGGGGAGGGTGAAGTGAAGATCTGAGGGACCTTGAGAGAAATTAGCTTGATTAACTGATGTAGCATGTGCGCCGCGTTTGGTATTGGTGTAAAACAAATGTATGTTTTTTAGCGAGGTTCAAAGTTAGCTTCCCGTCCAGACACAGGAGAAAAAAATCAAAAGTGCTTTGAGAATTAATCGAGGCTGCGGCTGATGGTTTTTGAAGACCAGAGTACCGACTCGCTGCAAACAAGGTGAGCATCGCTGTCAGGAAAGACACAAACCAGCCTCAGCTTAGAGCCGGAGCCGAGATGGGAGCAGACGTAGCGCCAGAGCTGGCAGCCTCTGCCTCACGCTGACTGTCAGAGATTAAAGAAGACGTCAACAGCAGTTTAACACGAGCCTAAGTGAGGAAGGCAACCTCTGTCTGAGTGTTCTCGCAGTATCTTAGATCTGTCAAAAACCCGAGCAGGTGATTCTCGTGCGGCCCATCTGCTCTGGGATGCCACGGATTATCTGCTCAGGCTTTCAGATGTGCCGTGGCTAAGACCAGAGGACACAGAGAACACTAAACACGTCCCCGTTAAAGGCTGAATGATGCTAATTTAGATCCACACAACCAATAATCCTTTTGCGTGTTAATTTTGAAACGCTTGAATCTCACAACTATCAGGAGCATTGTTCATCTCTTTTGATGCCGCGGACTCAATTCCAATCATACTCCATGGGAAGAAAAATGAAATATTAGTACGCACGATTATTCTAAGCAAAGCTCTGAGAAAACGTCTGTGTTATAATCCAGGGATTTGAATAATCAGGTTGGAGATAATGGGCTGGGCCGGCCCGGGCGTAAATAGAGAGCATCCTCTCCTCCTCCCCGTGCTGAACTTAATGAACTTTTAATTGATGTGGTTTTGTGAGTCCTTTTGTCATGCAACAGAAACAAGCCTCTCTGCTGATGGACCTGTTTTCCCGACTGGCTTCAGATTGGTTTACAGCAGGCCCTAAGTACCGTGTAGTTAGTTTCACGTGTCATATAAAATCTGCCCAGGCACAACGACGCCTGCAACTAAAACCTTAAGTGCATCCACAGGAATCACTCTCCGGCTTTGCACTTCCGTCTTAAGGAAGGAGGAGAAATTCAATCACAGCGGGCCCGACACTCCGAAGATGGGGCACGTGTTCTGTGTTTTCACTCGTCTCGCAGCACAGTCGGGCGAAGCAGGTCGGGGATCTGATTGTTCCGAACAACATCCCCAGTCAGGCGCGGTCGTTTCCCTGCCCGGGAACCAGGATGCACAGATAGACATGCACCCCCGCGAGTCAGGTTATCTTTATTCAGTGATTTGCTTATTTAAATGAAATGTGTCTGATCTGTATCTGACACAAATTCCCAGAACAGTGCTGCATCAGCTTTGTAAGGGGGAGCATCCTCGCACAGCACTTGGCCCACTTTACTTCCCAACAACCATCAGTAACCGCAGCTCGGGGACTGTAGCGCTGCAATCTGTTAAAGAGATAAATTATCAGATTTGGCTCAGCACTCCCATCCCTTCTCCTTTTCATTGGTCTTACACCAGGAAAGAAAGAGATAATTAAATCTTTCGGGGTAAACCGTGCAGCGTCGCGGGGAGGAAGCGGGCGGAGACGGGAAGGGCGGCCACGCTCTGACCTCTTAAATCAGCCGGTTCCCTCCCTCGGCCCATCAGACGTCGTGGATCACCATGACTTGTTTAATGCGTCCCATCAAAGGAAGTGGGCTGTAATACAACTGTCTGGCAGCTGGAAGCGTCTGATTCCAAACTGCATGTCCAGCCACGCTCCGGGCACCTATAGGAGCTCTACTGTGAGGCGACATCACAGCTGCAGGGGAACAAATTAGAAATAAGTACAAGGACGCGACGGCAACGACTGTTTTTGGGTTTTCTTGAATGTTTCATCAAGTATGAAGGGAAAAAGTTAAAAAAGATTCATTGCTCCTCTCCCATGACACTAATGTAGCCCATTTGGTGCAAATTCTGTCATTTATTACTGTTTAGCCATCCGCCGTTTAATACGGCTCTTGAGCTGCCAGCCCCTCGCAGAGCTTTGTGCTCACTGATTCCCAGCACACTCCACATTTTAATATCTTATTAATACACAATTAACCAACATGCCTGCCCGTAAAGAATTAAAAAAGGATCTCCTTAAATTAAAAACCAGCAATGCCTTCGCCGGTCCAGACATTTCCTTGTTAAAAACTGATTATAATGGGCCTTCCGTCATCTATTTATTAGCTGTATCAAAACAGAGGTCCTAATGTGAATGCATAATTCATAATTGAATTTAAAAAAAATAAAAATCAGACTTTTGGAAGAGGGAGGGAAAAAAGCTACTAACCACATTCATGAATGCTTGACTGATTCCTAATTGCAATGCAATTATCACATGTTATGAACAACGTGAACTCTTAAGCAAGTAATTAGAACACAAGGAAACCTGTGAAGACCTATGAAATTTCCTACTTGAGGCGCAGCTTTACCAACACTGATACAATTGAGATTTTAATCTGAGCATCTGAGCTGTTCAACCCAATGACTGTGAACAGCCTTGTCATTTTTGGAAGTCCCACTCACACACCCCCCTCCCCTCCCGCCCCTTCCCCCAGGGCATAGCATTGGGTAGCATTTTATGCTTAATATATGTGTGATATTGTAGCGGTTGGTGTTGATCCCACATGCCAAAACAACGCTTTATGCTCTAATGGATCTCCCCGCGTGCCTGAGAGCAGCGGCAGCACAGGTGCCAGCGATATAGGCCAGCCCCCCAGGCTCCTATTGTTGAAAGTTGTGTGTCTCGTACGGTGCCTGTGTCCATATGGCCGCCTGTCCCGCTCCCCTACCAGACGCTGCACGCAGGCTGCTTCTGCTCGCTGCGGCTAGCCGGGCTTCCAAAGCCTCTCACCATATGGAAAATGTTGTAAAGTTTGTTTTTCAGGCATGTCCCCATTATTGGGAGCCACATGCTGCCTGTGCACAGACACTTATCAGCCCCAGGTGACTCGAATCGGTCAGTCTGTGATCAATGGCAGCTATGGATGTTTACTGTGTGCTCACGGCGTGAAAGTGCCAAACACTTCTGGAAGCCTTCATGTTGTGGCGCGAGCTCCTCCAGGTGTGCTTGGGGACATGATTCAGCTGGCAGCACAGGAAAAGCAGGGGTGGAGGGAGCCCCGGAGCAGTCTGCATCAAAGAGAAGCGCAGCATGGCTCAGCGCTACTAAATAATTATGTATTGATTCAGTTGTTCTTTCACAATGTGAGGCCCTGCTCTTTAGGAGATCAAGCAGAGACCACGCGGGTGCTCCCTTTCCACATGGTCATCCTTCCTAAGTAGAAAGAATGGGAAGACAACCAGCTTAACAGGACAAATCAGAGCCGCCTCTACTGTATGCCCATAGGCCTGTTTGTGCTTGGAAATCAGGTTTTAAGCGGCAGCTCTCAGACTGATTTTCTCTCCCTTTCAGGTCCACACTAGAGGAGCCTTCCCACCACAGCCACCCTCTCTACAGCCACGGCGTCTGCAAGTGGCCTGGATGCGAGGCGGTGTTTGATGATTTCCATTCGTTCCTCAAGTAAGTGAAAATCTCCGCTGAAGGTGCATTTTCATGGCGGTTCGTTTGTCCCGGCGTGGGATGGATTACGCGTGGAGCGACCCGGAGGCACTACAGGTGTCCCTGATTGTTATTCCCGACAGCGGCGCCTTTGTTGGTGCTCCCTCGACAAGGGTGCAGTTGTTGGGTCTCCTTCTGAGAACGGCATGGGCCTCTAATTCCTGTGATAAATACGGTTCCCATGGTGATGGCGGACATTTTTCCCAAACAAACAACAGTAGGATGTTTATCTGTGGCAACCTGCACTTAGTCCACTCAGCATGTTTGCCCTTGCCACAGGACAGGGGGACCGGGCTGTTTGTCTTTCCCTCCTGTCTTTGCTCTTTTGTCTTGTTTTCCAGATTACTGTGTTTTACCTAAAGTATCGTCTGCTTCCTATCGTCTGCGTTAGCGCAGCTCCAGTCAGGATCACCTGCTGCTCAGCGTCACGGGGCGGGGGCAGTTTAGAGGGTTCCAGCAGGTCCAGTTTGGATCTGTGTCAGGGGTCCCTGGTTTGCTCACCAGTGACTCCATCGTAGCTCCAGATGGGGAGAAACATCTGCATCGCGGCAGCCAATCGATGGCTCGCCGTCGCCTCGGATTAGCCGCGCTTTAAACAAGCTATGACACGATTCCATTATCCTGAAACGAGCCCTCGGCCAGCTCGCGGAGATCCTCACGTAAAAGGTGCTGGCGACGGCCGCCCGACAGGCAGCTGAACGTTTTCACTTCGTCAGCATTTTGATGCCATTTTCAATTTTTTCCTGTTTCCATAAATCCGCTCGGGAGCCAAGCTTGTGCAGGTCAAAATAAGGAGACCGTTACTGTATGTTTTTATTCCACTTTGTTAAGCAGCCTGAGAGCTGCAGATACTAAACCGAGCAGTGCACACCCACGTGTTTACACACACACACACACATATATATTTTAGATTTGGGAGTGCCCCTTAAAATCCATCACTATTTATTGTATTCTGACACTGCCTCACCCTTTGTTTATAGAAGAGAAGGGAATTAGATTCGGTTTGCCTGCTCGAGCTCTGCCTTCAAAAGTCTCTAAGTGCACTCAGCTCTGTTTTTACAAGTGTTTTTATCATGGCAACATCTTGTTTACTTTAGTTGCCTGCTCCAACTGCTTGGAACATGTTAAGAAAACATTTGGGGAGAGTCTCCACAAAGCTGCCTTTGTTTAAGCGCCGGCGAGAGTGCGAGCGGCTCACCAAGGTGTTAACTCTCAAACCCTTAAGCACTTCCACATGAATCCCTGCGACTGATACTGCAGCCCTCCAGAAACACTCCAGCCTGAAAAATAAAGAACACATCAGGAATTAAAACGCTCCCAGCAATGTCTAGGGAGAAATGGTGAAAATCTCAGAGTGTGTGTGTGTGTGTGTGTGTGTGTGTAGTCAGCAGAACACAGTGTTCTGTATTCCAGAGAGAAAGAAAGGTGAGGAGGACGCTAACGTCAACCAGATTTCTGCTCCACATGCCAACAGTAACAACCAACACAGGACCGACTGTTGTTTTAAACTGTGTGTATTTATTCTATCTTTTAAAGAAAACATTACATACCTTCACTCACTGTCTTGATAAATACAAAACACCCAGAGCCAGTTCCTGTTTTTTTGGTTTCAGCACACAGAAGGGTGGGGCTGCTCTCAGGCCGGCGCCTGGTGCTTTTATGGGGGTCAGGACCCTTTCTCTTCGGTGTCCAGCCAGAGGTCACTGAAACGCTGCAGTGCCCTCTAGTGCTGCGCCGTCCGCCTGTCGGCCCACGCCGGCGCTGCCTTCTCAAACCTCATCACAGCTTTACTCTGGATGATGGAAACAAATCAGCTAAACATGTAAAAAAAATCACACACAAAGTCGGTACAGTGGGTTGTGTCATACTGCCAATTAGATTTTAATACCCTAGAAATAATTAGAAGTATAAATCAGGAAGGATTAATTTCAGCGTGAAGGTAAGGGGCGAAGATGATGAAGCTTCCCCTCAGAGACGGCTTCCAGTTCCGAGTCCGTCCATATAATTACATCGGTAAAAAAAAGATGTCCTGAAATGTTTAGGCATCTAACCGCTCTATTTAAAAAAGCCAACTATTACAAACGATGTCTGTTTAAGTTGTTTTATTGTGACGTTTACATCAGGGAGCGATATCCTGCCAGAGAGCTTTTAAAAGCAGCTTCATTTGAAGCCTAGAAAGTGACACATGCCAACGTTGATAGTCTCTCTGGATGTCAGCTCCCCCGTATCCCCACGCTCCCGTGTCCAGACACTCCTCTCAAGGCTGCATTAGGGCCATTTGAATATTTCATTTCCTATTAATTATGCACTGTGACTCTCCATGTCATTAAAGAAATAAAGTGGAATGTAACAAAGGATGAAAAGAAGCGGCGCACGTGTCTCCTATGAACAGAGAAATTCCAAAGCTGCTCACGTAGGCCGCCCTTCATTGAAAATTCAGCCCGCGCTGGTTAAATTGAAGCTGAAACGTCTTCACCTATTATTTTCCCCTTTGAAATTTACAAAGATGTCCTGAAATGTTTACCAGTTTCATTTTCGAGCTCCTTAATTAAATGGGCATTTATTTAACTCCATCTAATCTATTTAACTTAAATAGATGCAAAGTCTGAATTGATTTCAGCAGATGGAGGTTAAAGCCCAGGCTTCCTTTTAATAATTAACTTTGGCTGCTGAATGCATATCACAGCCATTTTAAAATAAAATAATATAAAATAAAAAAAATATATGTATATAACCAAAACATAAGATTTAAATCATTCATCTCGGGGTGGAAAACACCACAGAAACCTGCGCCTCCTCCAGCAGAACTATCAATTTTCTGTCCTCCACGTGTGTCGGCTGCCTCGACGTCCACGTGTAGTTTACATGCACTAATGTGCCGTCCGTGTAAAAAGCAGCGGCGGCAGATTTATTGGGCCATCACAACGCCGCCGCTGTCGCCGCACCTTCGCAGGTTGACTCTGACTAGTTTTGATTTGCAGTAAATGACAGAAAAAGTGCATTTGGAGAGGCGGGCGCGTTGCACTCGTCTCCCCTCGTCTGCCGGCGCCACTGCGTGCACACGGACGTGCCTGGTGACAGTGACCTACATGGTCACCGAAGATGTGATATAATTTATGATATATATAATATATTGGATCCATTAGCGAGCATAATGAAGTAGTGAAATGAAAGGGTATTTGTGAAATCAGTTCAAACATCCTGCTCGGATTATGATTAAATGATTAATGAAATGCCCCTGCATAAGCATTTTCAAACAGTAATTCATGCGGCAGCTGATAAAATTCCTCCAATCATATTTCCCTTAGTTGTGAACCTTATCTCCACCATTTTGTATAAATCATGGGAAAAAAGCTCGCCTGCTACCCGGTGAGCTACTTATTTAGATTAGTTCTAAATGTACAGGAAAAGAGAGCATCCCTGTACGCATAATTACGTCCATAATTCACGGCTGTGACAGATCACATCTCCCCGTCCTGTTGTCCTCTGCCTTCACTCAAACGCGCTCCTTTTAAAGGCGGCGGCGGCGGGAAGAAAAACAAAAAAAGGGACAATTTGATCTGAATAAAAAGACGCGGCAGCGCGAGGGAGCGGCGCGAGGGCACCGGGGTGTGATTCGGCTCAGGGCTCCATCTGGAAATCCTTCAGTCCGGCTTCTTATCTGGGAGCAGAAATAACTGTCGTGAGTTTGGAAAAAAGAGAAAGTGTGCGCCGGAGCTGGTTTATATTTACCTAAAGGTTACCACATATTTGACTGGGGTTCAGCTGCTGTTGTTGCAGACACGTGCGCGGCTGCGAAGCAGAAATCAGCCCGGCATCAGCTCCTTCACAGGCTCTCTATTTTCTGTGTTTTCCAGGCATCTTAACAATGAGCACGCCCTGGATGACAGGAGTACGGCCCAGTGTCGGGTGCAAATGCAGGTCGTCCAGCAGCTGGAGCTGCAGGTATTGTCTCCGCGTCTATTTTGGCCCAAATATTTATGTGTCTTCTTCTCCCATCATATCCGCCACGTCTGCCGAACCCCTCCCTGTCTGCCTGATATCAGCCACGGGGTCACTGACGGGGGGAAGCAGCAGCATAATTTTGTACATTTGCAAGTAATCAGTCATTAAAAATGTGTTATGTATGCATGACAGCCAGGAAAAGATATATGAAGGGCCCGGGGCTAAGTGGAAGAGATAATTACATTTTGAATTTTACTGGGTTTCAAAGTTATTTATGACTTTTAACTGTTTGGCAGCAACAATAAAACACTTTGTACGATGATTTGGTGGCATAATGTCGGTAGGTGCTGAGATTATTGTTAGAAACCTTTGATAAGCCTCACATCTGATCCGCAAAGGCGTGGAGAAAAACAAAAGCTCGACCGGTTTCCTGTCGCTGCGTTCCAGGAGCCGCCTGACGGCGAAGGCTGAGATGGCCACGACCTCGCTGCTTATTTAATGCACTGAAAATGTCTGTTTTATCCAGCCGCCGCAGGACCCAACGTAATGCGTCCCAGAGTTTACGCAACAATGTCCTGTGGTTCTAATATTCGCAACATAAAAGCCGTCCAATTACTGTTAATGAGTAATAAACAGTTGTGGTTTACAGGATGTTAAAGTTAAACAATGAGAATAGAGTTGCTCCGACATTACAGCAGTCCTGTTATTTCCACTCTGTCGGAGGGGCTTTATCAGACGCAGACTTCCTCAGCGCGCAGTCTATCACCGTGATTTAAGCTGGCAGCGGGGACGGCGCTGAGTTTTCGACAGGTAGAGAGGGCCCGGCCTTATTATGGGATGCAGAATCTTTAACCTTGAACTGCAGGTAGATCGTGGAGAGCGCGCAGATGTTTCTAAAAGCATTCTTCTGCTCTTATATCAAATCTTTAATTGGATTTTTAAAACCCATGACGTTGAGTTTTTTATCCTGTTGGTGCAAAAATAGAGAAAAAAAAACCATGTTGTGATCTCTCTACAGCTGGCAAAAGACAAAGAGCGTCTGCAAGCCATGATGACGCACCTTCACGTCAAATCCACGGAGCCCAAAGCCGCCCCACAGCCGGTGAGCAGCATCCCCGTCATACGTCTCTGTCTCGTCCCTCCCCCCGTCCCTTTGTTTGTCTTAATTGGCACACATGTATTCATTAATCCCTTCCTCCATCTCCTTATTTATCTGCTAAATAAAAACAGCTGTTCTCTTGAGGGGGAGGCTGTAAATATTGTTAGGAGCACATCTGCTGACATCTGAGATTCAATTTGGTGTCTGTGATGGACTGGCTGCACACTCGCTAACGGCCCCAGAGCACCGCTGCACAGCAGAGAAATAACGCAAACAAATAAAATCAGACGCGCTTCACAAAGTCGTTTAGCATTAGGAACTTCACATTTGTAAAAATGTCAAATATATACATACATATTTATATACACACCAGCAGCACCTTAGTCAGGATCATTATTATTATTTTAAAATACTCCATATTTATGATTACTTAATTTTGATGTTGCTTTAACATGGCTGCACTTTTTAAATGAATATTAATACGTTGTTCTACGTAAATATGAATTACACATTACACAGACACTACATAAACTGTAGAATGCTGCAGCAGCTTACTTATTTTAAACATACTTATCTCTCGTTCAGCATAAGCCGCGCTGCTTAATCCACATCCTATAGAAGTCAGGCGTTAACATATGGCTCCTGAGTGTCTGAGCCATTTTTCCTTGGTTAAGGAGAGGCCTTGCCTCCATATTTCAGCCTGTCTGACAGTCCTTTCACCCAACCTAATGTGCAAATGTCATTTTACTGCAGGGCGTGAATTTGAAATGATGCACGAGAGATGTGCAGCATCCACACCGACGGCTCCTCTTTGCGCTGCGCCGCTCAGATCATTTATTTACAGTCAGAGAACTGGTGGCTGACGCGCGGCGGCCGTCTGCGCTTCACGCAACGCGGCCCCTCGGAATAAAGCGCCTGGAGATGTGGAACGACAATAGGCTGTCTGTAAAAGCTGCGCCCGTGTCACACGCACGTTGATTGTGTAGATTAGAGAGCAAAACGAGGGCTCAGACACGGGGACATTTGTATATGAAAAGTGGCGAGGGGGCACGATAGCATCTTGAGCTCGCTGCCTCTGCTCCCTCCCCGGGGCCTGCGTGAACGTCTGTGTCAGAGCTCAGCGGTGGCGCTCTCGTGGGGGCGAGCTGGGAGTTTTATTCAAATAAATACACCTCCGTTCAGCAGCGCCACTCTGCCTGCTGCCAGCTGCCCTGAAATCCAACCATAAATACGCGCGGCTTCGGCCGGGTTCGCCGAGGTCACGGCCCCGTGGTGTCGCGCATCGTCCTTCAGAACCCCCCCCCCAAAAAAAAAAAAAATCTACTCAATGCAGAATACAGTGGAGGGTGTTTATGTGAGTTCTAATTAAAGACAAACATCCGATCCTGTGCGTGCACATCGTTGGCTGAATAAGACTCATTGTTGCGAGGTGCTGCGGGGCAGGGATCACAACAAAATGAGCCAGATTAGTAAGAGCCATTTATCTGTGTGTGTGTGTGTGTGTGTGTGTGTGTGTGTGTGTTGTGTGTGTGTGTGTGTGTGTGTGTGTGTGTGTGTGTGTGTGTGTGTGGGCGTCTGCACTCGGTGTCACTAAGCATTCTTGTCAGAAATCTGACCTTTTACGCCATACATAATTAAGGAGGGACTTTTTGTTTATTTTCTTTAGCAGCTCGCCGAGTCAAAGCCAGTATAATTAGATCACCAATTACCATTTAATTAATTTCAGTCTGAAGTCTCATTTTGTCTGGGCGCTGGAGTGAGCCCAAATGGTGAGGCAAACAAAGGCAAGGCTATTACCAGCCTGTCTGCCCCATTGTTGGAGCCTCTGTGTGTTTATTGCCAGGGAATATGGATGAAACATGAAACAAAGCCCGCTAATCCACAGGAAGAGGAGTCAACGCCGCGGCTCCGCTCTATTGAGAGCGCTGCGTCAGAAACACGTGAACCCCGGTGGGATTTATTTTGCTTGTCATTCACGATAACACGACGACGCTACTGTTGGTGAGAGCGTGCTGTTTGTGCATCCCAGCACTTATCCAAATTATTTAGACAGACTCGGCCAAAAAGTCATAGTTCATCCTCCAAAACATAAATAGACATTCGGGGGACTTGGATACGACCCACAGGTCTAAATTCTGCCGCAGTCGCAAACTGGATGACGAATTATTCAAATGAATTACAGGAAAAGTAAAAAATAGCAACATTAATTAGTAGCTGGAAAGGACGTGTGTGTTCATGTTAATCTGTCTGGCATCTCATCTCGGCCGTAATCAACCCGCCACGGTGACGATGCGCACCAATATTTACCCTTTTCCCTGCTGCCTTGGCCTTTCTCACAGTCCGAGTTCATATTTAATTTGGAAACAAGCATCCTTCGGCTAATCAGCAATTAGAACAATTTGGTTGGAATATGTATCTGTGTCATTAGTTTTCCTGCCAATTAATATCTGGATGGGGGGGACCAGGCAACAACATTTTCCACTTGACTGCCGCTCCAGCGTGGAGGTTTGGCGCTGGGCTCGGAGGAAGCTGCGCTGTACCTTTAGAGCCGTAATTAGTTTACCTCGTAGCCATTATGACCTAAACTCCTTTAATGGGCCTTCATGGTAGAAGCGGATGTTCTCTGGTGTCCACCGTCCGGCCGTCCGCCATCCTCACCGTGGTCACCCTGGCCCGTACGATGGAGGTCAGACGGATGTATGAGTTCATCTCCCGATCATACTGATAGGACGCTTCTAATTAAAGTCTTCACAATACGTTTCCAGCTCCTAATTAACCCACTTTGGCTTTTTCTCCTGACTGCTTTATTTGGGGGGGACGGGGCTCAACAGCAGGTGAGAACCAATCACTGGTTTTAGAGCCGTTCCCCCCCCCCGCCGACCTCAGCAGTTTCCACTAATGACACAGTGGCTAAAGAGAGCAGGGTGTGAAGGGCCAAGGAGGAGGAACAGGTTTTTGTAAAGAGCAGACGTCCATGTTCATCACCAATGAGGCGACACAGAAGTCGTTAACAGTTTTCCTCTCTGTTTGCTTCCTCCAGCTCAACCTGGTGTCCAACGTCACGCTGTCCAAGTCGGCCTCTGAAGCCTCTCCACCTCTGAGCCTCCCCCACACCCCCACCACACCCACAGCCCCCCTCACGCCCCTGTCCCAGACCCACTCTGTCATCACGCCCAACAGCCTCCACAGCGTGGGTCACATACGACGGCGCTACTCAGAAAAATACAACATGCCCATTTCTCCAGGTACCCCACACGCACGCCCACACCCACAGATAAATACTCCGCCCACCTCGGCCCACTGGCTCATTTGCATCGTCGGCCTCCGGTTCAGCTGTGGCGGCTGATGTCTTTACTGCGTTTGTTCCTTGTTTGCAGACATCAGTCAGAACAAAGAGTTCTACATGAACACAGACGTCAGACCGCCGTTCACGTACGCCTCATTAATAAGACAGGTAAGGTCTTTTACAGGAAAAAAGCTGGCGCCTCCTCGCTTCTCTCTTCTCGCCTTGTTAAATATCAAAGGCGTTTGGGAAAGAGCAAAGCAAGAACGCAGACGGGAGTGTGAGATTTAAATAAAAAGCCACATATGACAATTGCATTTGATGAAGCATTTCAGCGGCTGTGATTACCAAATTCATTTCACACAACAGTAGGGATGAACCTGCTTCATAATGGCCACTCAATTATTGCTGGGCTGCAGTAATCTGGGATCTCAGGAATTAATCTCAGTCAGCCGTAATTGCTGTCCTGTAATCTGCCTGAGAAATGTTTTCGCTTGCCCTTCATTTACACCCACCCAACAGTAGGAAAAACTGCTGTTGTGAATAAAAGGCGCCGCCGACAGATGAAGCTCGGCTCCAGTACTCTTATTTTTATTGTTATTAATATTATTTCTTGTACAGGACAGATTTTGGCAAAAACCATTCGTGATCTGTCATAACTTTTTTGACTGGAGCGAAACTCTAAAACTATGTTTCTGTCATCCTTCCTCATCCAGGCGATTCTCGACTCTCCGGAAAAGCAGCTAACACTAAACGAAATCTACAACTGGTTCACGCGAATGTTTGCATATTTTAGGCGCAATGCTGCAACGTGGAAGGTAATTTTCCTGCTCCTGTCGACGTTCTTAAACCTAAAAGGGCTTTGAGATAATGCCAGGGATGATTCCATGATAGCCAGGCATAATGAAGGATCCTCTATCTGCACACGAGTTGGGAACCACCCTCTAAACAAACACGTGAACTGCCGAGAAAAGCAAGGAGAGGCGAAAACATTCTTTTAAAGACGAAAAGCGAAGAAAGCCGAAATGTTCTGATGGTGGGTGGCATTGGTTTAACATCGCAGTGGTCTGCCAGTGACTCCTGGCTGAGCCTGCAGCACGGGAACGCTCTGTTCCTCCAGGCCACAAACACACAAACACACATCTGTACAACAACAGAAGATTGAGATGTGAGATTAGACCTGTCCACCATTAGGGCTCAGCGGTGTTAGAAGCCAGACTCCCACAGAGTTCAGGCGCACGAGCCATTCCTACTCTTTAGCCAGTATTTTCCTGCCATAGCATGTGACACTTTATTCTTTTTCCTTGTACATGCAGATTCTTTGACTGTACTCATAAGCAACCTGTTTTTTTTTTTCTCTCTTGCACCAACTGCAGAATGCAGTCCGGCATAATCTTAGTCTTCACAAGTGTTTTGTGCGAGTAGAAAACGTAAAAGGGGCTGTGTGGACAGTCGACGAAATAGAGTTCCAAAAGAGACGGCCTCAAAAGATCAGTGGGTAGGTTTGGCCTGCGGAGTCGCGTCTGATGGGAAGCAGCTGCTTCTCTTTTTGCTGCTCCATCTCATTGTCTGTGTGCCATAACGTCCAGGGTCCCCGCTTGCTTTGGCCTGCTTCCCCCTCATGCTTCCAGGAACTTTTTGGTGATGCTTCATAACCTGCAATGGCTTGTTTTCATTTTGGTCCTCACCCTCTGTGTGTGTGTGTGTGTGTGTGTGTCTGTCTTGTCCATCGCTGCATCTGCCCCCCCACCCCCCCTCCCTGCCCCCTGCTGCTTTGCTTCCCCAGGGTGCCATTCGCACCAACCTTTCGCTGCATAAGTGCTTTGTGAGAGTAGAGGATGAGTTTGGGTCCTTTTGGACCGTTCATGATGAGGAGTTTAAGCGCGGCCGTCACGTACAGCGAGGCCGCCCTCGGAAATACGCCGCAGACGAGAACTTTGACAAGCTGCTCGTACAGTAAGCACTTCCTCCTGCCCCGCGGCCTCTCAAGGCCCAGCCTGCACTCCTGCATGCCCCTTTGCAAAGTTGGCATCATGTCTTTTGTGTTCTGCTCACCATCCATCACGCTCCATCAGCCTCCTCTCTCTTCCCATTAAATGCAAAGCTGTGTGGTATTGTCAAGTGATTGAACGGCTCAGAACTTTAGCCTTAATATCCACATTACTACACCCGTAAATTTGTTTAGTTCTTATACAAAGTGCATTGATTTCTCTTTATGAAATAAGATACTGCAGCTTAGGAATGCATGCGAGGTGAGACATGAGTCTGCGGTTTGTAATTAAATTTTTCTCTTTGCAGCAGTCCAGCCTTAGTGAAGAACATTCAGACCAGCCTGGGCTATGGTCCGACCCTCTCTGCTGCCTTCCAGGTAAACATGGTGACTTCATCTTTAGCTGCAGTAATCTGAACTTTGGAGGAGAAAGCTTTGAGAGGGGATGAGCCTGCATGAGGAGAGTGACGGGCCACTGAAACCCTGTTGGCAGCTCTCTTCCGCTTCACATTTGATGCCTTGGACTTTGCTTTTCAGGCTTCGATGGCAGAAAACAACATACCTCTATACACTACTGCTTCCATTGGAAGTCCCACCCTTAACTCTCTGGCCAACGCCATCCGTGAGGAGATGAATGGAGCGATGGACCATGGAAACAGCAACGGCAGTGACAGCAGCCCCGGACGCTCTCCCCTGTCAGCTATGTGAGTGGCACGTACATTCTAAACGGCAACATTCTAAATTTAAACTGAAAAAGAACCTTCCCCGCCCACACGGAATTCTCCAGAAATTACCTAAATTCATGGCACGGGATGAAAGAGAAACAATGCGAGTAGGAGGACAATAAATAAAGCAGAGGAGGGTTATATTAGAGTGATGTTTGGGGTCATGGCCAGAACTGTGGCCGGCCTCCCTGCAGGAAAGGAAACTCCACCTTTTTCAAGGGAAGAAAAGACCAGTGCGCCCTGTTGTCGTAACACCCAATAAATAACACCCTCCCCTCCCCCCACGTGTCCGTCCGCATCCCGCCACCTTCAGCACGCCAGTTTGTTCCAATATTCCCGAAATGCCAGGACCCGGAGCGACAGAGCTGTTGGCTTCCGACGGCGTGAAACACGAGCGGCGAGAGCGTAAGAAGCGGCGCAACTACGCAAAAGCAAAATTAGTCTGGATTACTTCATCCAGGGTTCTCGTGTAGGAAAGTTGTGGTGGCAGTGGAAACCGCAGCTCCCCTCTCACTTGTTGTAAAGGAGTGTCTCCTCGCTTGTTTGAAGCCTAAAATAATACAGCGCGCGCCGCATCGCTTCCAGATGTGGAGGCGGCCCACCAGGGCACAGCCTGCTCACACTTGGGGACGGCCGCCTAAAATGATTGAGCTCGGGGGGATTCTGGCTCAAAACAACCAAAAAAAAAGGTGCTGTAATGAGCTTCTGGCCAAATGGAGGGAAGTGCCATCTCTAATCACTGTGAACATAGCTGTGAGCGTGGCTGCGGAACAGGAAAGGCAGAGACAGGATGGGTGTGCTGGCCTGAAGGCAGCCTGCTCCTCCATCAGCCCCTCTGCTTCTATCTTTGGGCTGATGGCGCTCTCCGGCTCTTTATAATTATATATGTACTTTATTCAAGCACCAAACCAGTTCAGTCTGTTTTCTTTCGTCTTTGAAGAACTTTCTTCTCTTGTTAACTAAACACACCCGATGCCTCGCGCCCGCGAACGGGCTCAGCGCACAGTAGCCGCCGTGCACGTGCGGGAAAATCTGACTCGGAGTCCGTGTGCAACAACATGTGTTTTCCACATGCGCCAGCGCCGCTGCTGCAGGAGAGAATGCAGCCATTAACACGGAGGAATGTAGAGCGGCGAGCAGCCAGTAGAGAATCAGGTATCCAGAGACGCTTAATTATCAGCAAAGTGTAGAATCAGCAGGCAGTTCAATAGCATAATAATAACAATTTCATGTCTGCCCTGCAGCCTCAGAGTCAGACCCGAGGCAACGGCAACTTGTGGAGTTACTTTGATGTTGAAATGATAGAAAAGCTGACTTTACTTTTTCCCCTTTTTATAATTTACACACCAAAAAGTGCGCGGGCTCATTAGCATACGGGCGCCTTCCTCACAATAGTCGGGAATCTCGCAGGACGCGCCGGTGTGAATAAATCAGAACGTGGGCTTTGGAAGAATTTGACGTCGGTCCCTTGTTGGAGTAAATGAGCGCGGTGCCTCATCGTGACACGGCTCTACCTGCAGCCTGACACCCCCCGTTACCGCGGCGAGTCCCCCGCAGCCGCTCAAAACGGTTGCGGCGCTCGTTTCTGCCACCGCCAGCCTCCTCCCCTCCCTCGCCGTCCCTTCGCTCTCCTCCTTTAATGAGAAATTTGGCAGATCTCATCTCTTTAGTGGCTCTTTTGCCCAGGCTGTGAGCTGCAGGGAGGAAGGGGGGGGGCAGCCCTGTGTTTTTTCCTTGTTTACAAGTGACAGCGTTATTATTCTCATAAGGGTTCTGTTTCTTATCACAGCGTTGAGCAGAGCGAGCCGCCGCCGCCGCGCTGCTCGCGCGTCGCTCCTGCCAGCGCTTTTCTTCCTTTATTGACACTTGGTTGAAAATGTGCATTAATTCTGGAGTTTAAAGCCCGCGCTGCAGTGTCTGGTTGCTGTTTGCTTGAAGTTGATTAATGATAGAAGCCGACGAGGGGTCGTCCTCTGGAGACCCGCCTCGCAGGTTGCGCATGTTAACGAGCAGGAAGAGGAACACACAGAGCGGCGCTGATCCTCCGCCACCAGGAGGCTGACAGCGGCGGCCCGCTCGTCCCCACACAGTCCATTCTCTCCTCTCTGTCTCACGTTGTTAATCTTCCTCATTTATCAAATCTAAGTGAATACCCCGGTTGTCAGTTCGCGGCGAAAATAAAAAGCCCGCAGCTTTTCCCGGGATTGGAATCCCTCAAAAGAAAGCTGGAATTATCGTCGGCACCAGCGAGGCCCCCGCTCATTGATGTCAGACGTGTGTTTTTGTTCCCATGTTTCCTTCTTTATAAACAGTCGGCTCGGCCTGTTTCGTTTTGTTCCTGAACGTGTGAAAGGTTATTAATAAAAGGCGGGGGGGGATGTAAAATGGTCAGAGACAGCAGAAGTGAGAGATTCCTATTTTCCTTTCCTCCAGGCATCACATCAGCGTTAAGGAGGAACCACTGGACCCCGACGACCACGACGGGCCCCTCTCCCTGGTAACAACCGCCAATCACAGTCCAGATTTAGATCTCCACAGAGATTACGACGACGACCAGGGCCACGACGACATGCTGTAAGGCCGGTGCCGCCCCCCCCCCCCTTCCCCTCCCCCCCCCCCCCCCCCCCGGCCCCCGGAGGCAGACACGGTCCGGATCGTCTGCGAGACATAACAAACACTGAACTGCAGTCTCAGCCACTGAAGACAGCGCTCAAATGTCTCCAAGTGAACTTCTTAGTGCCATTACAGAACATAGCAAGGACACGGGGGGCACAGGACCCCCCCCCCCCCCAGCCCCCCTCCCCCCCAGGTCCGCTTTGATTAATTTTTACTTTGGGTTCAAGTAAAGCTTATAAAAGAGAGTTTCTACTTCTGAGTGGGACTGGGCTTGTTCGGTACGGGGGGGTGTGACCCTCCCCGTGCAGCTGGGACGGACTTGCACTCCTGAATGGTGTCTCACCCGCCCACCCCCACCCCCACCCCCTCACCCTCTCCCTGCCTGTCTCGGTCTCTCTCTCAGCCCCCCCACCCCCCCCTGCCTCTCTCAGACCACGAGAGAGAGACGGAGAATGACTGGCGTTTCATTTAGGGGGCGCAGACCTGTGTTCTTTGTCTTTGCCTTCACTTTGTCTCAGTGCTTTGATTCCATCAGCGGTGGGGGGGCACTTTTTATTCGGTATCGTTGGGATTTTTTTTTTTTTTTTTTAGGGGTGAGAACATTCTACAATATCAAATTAATGTCTCTTTTCATCCAGTGCTGTTGTGCGCGCGAGTGTGTGTGTGTGTGTGTGTGTTTTTATTCCTTTAAAGGGATCAGACCTCATGTCCACGCTGAGGAGCTTCCGTGTGGTCGGCGCTCGACGGTGAATGTTTAGGATTCGCTCCGATTCCATGGAGAATTTTTCTGTCATTTATTCCAGCATCTTACACAAAAGTCACCATCCCCCGGCACCCCCCCTCGGCCCCCCCCCAGCTCATGAAGTCCGTTCAATGCACTACTCATAATGAAGGCTCTCTCCACGCATCAATGAAGTTTAATTTAAGATGGGAATGAATGACAGAGGAATCGTGCAGGTTGGGACTTGTCCCTATGGAATTAGACTTTAAAGCGGCCCGACACCGCCGAGCGCGCCGAGCCGCAGCAGAACCTCCCGTCACCTGCGAATCTGTCTGTTTGTTTTAGAATAAGGAAAAATGGAAATGCCGGGCGTTCACCTGCAGAGTTAATGATTCCAACCAACCGATCGGGATTCCTGAACGCAGCTTCCAGGATGCTCGCGCGTTTTCCGCTCTGACTCGCACGTCGAACGGTCGAGCGCCGTCGCGCGCCAGAAAAAAACGCTCGTTTTGTTCCAGCGTGGAGACAAACGCCGCACATTCCAGCGTTCGACAGCCGAGGCAAACGGGGCGTTTAGGGGAGGAGGATATTTCAGCGTCGACGCGTGAGGCAGCGGAAGAGGGTCCAGTTGGCTGAATTTCCGACTGCAATCAACCACTTTTGATTGTGTTAATTTATTATTAGTGTTTTCATTTTTGTTTCATCTTCATGCCTTTTTTTTTGAGTTGTTGATGTGTTTTAATATCTCGTTCTGTGATTACCAAAGATAAACTATGACGTCACTGTTGTGTGTTCATGCAATAGCAGATGAGGCCAAATATCTCTCAGCCATTCTCTCCCAAGCATGAAACCAATCGAGTTCCTTCTTTTCTTTCATTCATTTTTATCCAAACCAAAGGGGGGGTCTCGGGGTAGTGTGGGGGGGGGGGGGGGGGGGGGGGGGGTCTCGGGGTGGGGGGGGGTTCTCCAGCAGGACGGGTTTGCAGTGACCAAATGTGACTGGGAGGTGCTGTCGGGCCGCCGCCGCCGTGACCAAATTAGGGAAACTTGTCCTTTCTGCCAGGGAAACGGGAGCAGATGTGTGTGTAACATTTAAGGGCATGTAGATAAAGGAGAAATATAATGGGAATTAAAAAAAAAAACAAAAAAAAAGAAGCTTCGCAGGGAACAATGTGACAAACTGATTCTGTTCTTCAACTGGACCACACGATGAAATGTTTCTTCTTTTTACTCATCCTTCATGTGTATCCTCTGTAATGATTGTATGCCACTTTTAGGGGTTTTAGTGTCTGTGTTAAGATCGGCAAGACTTTATGATTGTGTTTAGTTTCTGTCATCATGTTACTTTTTATATTAAAAAACACTCCTGTCAACTAATAAGCTGGGTACAAGGTACTTTATGGTTGCTGGTTGATTAAAGAAAAGGGCCAGTCTGTGGTTTCATGTCCAGGCAGCTGTGGGACGGGTCAGTTACAGGCAGGCCGGGACCGTGAGAACAGCCCCCCCCCCCATTCCCCCCCCAACCTCCAGTCAGGGGAAGAAGAGCGCCGATAGATCAGAACGTTCTCAGCACGTGGAGCTCGACGTTACTAAAGATAACGGCCTGAGAACCGCGGTGCTGGTGCCGGTACCTCAGCCGGGCCCGATAGGGAATGTTGAAGAGGGAGAAGACGGGTTGGACGCGTGTTTAGTCTGATGCGATGGAGAGAATAACGCTTCCACGAGAGGAGGGAAAAATGATTTGTTCCTTTTCAACCAAATGAATCCATTTCCACAACTCAGGCCATTTGTTCCCAAATCTCACACAGCTGTGTGGCTCCATTTGTGTTTGGTCTTTTTCCGACAGATATTATTGTACATAAGTGTCAGTAAAGCGCCCCCCCGCCCTCTTTTTTTTTTTTTTTTTATAACAAAGTGCATTTGTGTTATGATGTTTGCTTAATTGCCACTGCTTTGTATTAACTGAATTAGCTTTGAAAAGAACTGCTGTATGTATCAGAACTGTTCTGCAGATTTAATCGGTAATCCTTTCTTTTTTTTAAAAAAAAAATCATCCGTGTGGACATCTGGTTGAGCTGAGCGAGGGCAGGCTGGGGGGGGGGATTATCCCCAATTTTGGATTTTAAACTGTAATATAGAAAACAGACTTTTCTCTGTTATCATTGAGCGCAACATTTTGTACAGATTTTTCCCTCTTAGTGTTCGGCTGTTTTTGATACCTTTTGATGGTCCGACCGCTGCCTCCATGGTTGTTGGTTCCAGCCCTCGGACAGAAGGGCACACAGGTGTATTTCCTCCACCAGACGGGGGTATCATGCATGACTAATCCCGGTCTCACAGACATGGGATGGGGGGGGGGCGGTTATGGATTAAATGGTCAGTAATAATATAAGGGTGTATCGATCTAAGGATATTTTTTATGAAATTAATAAGAGAAAAAAGAAAAAAAATGCAGTGCCAAGATGTAAAGAATATTGTTAAATGCTGTCTTTCCTTTTTTATTTGAAAAAAAACAAACAAAAAAACCCATGTCACTCGGCCTCACCGCTGTCCTTTGCATCCATGTTGTTGTCTGGCGTCAAAAATATATTTATATTTTTATCTCAAGGGTCATTGTAAATGAGTCCAAGCAAGCACAGCGGCCGGGTCAGAGGTCAGACGCTGCTGGAGGCCGCGGCCCGCGCGCGTCCGACGGCCCCACGTCACAGGCTGGCAGCACCCGATCGTTTCATCAATCACCAGTCACCCAGTCCGCTGTCGCTCCCTCCCCGTCTCACACCACTCTGTTACTGGGATGTCAGGAGGGGGGGGTGGGGGGGGTCGGAGCTGTCAGCGGTGCTCTCATCCAGCGGCAGCTCCTTTCTTTTTTTTTTCCTTTGAAGATGTACTCTGTAGTTTCTTTCTCCTGCTTTTTGAAAGAGAAGTCTAATTGCTCGTCACTTCCATCAGTCTGTAACCATCTCGTCATTCCTCGTCTGCCTGACGCAGACCACTCTGTTGCCAGTGGCAACCACTGGCGCGAGCGTCCTAAACATGCAATAAAATGCTGGTTGTTCTAACGACTTCCTCCCAAGTTTTTTCTTTCCCGTTGCGCAACAGAGACGTTTTTTCCTGCTGGAACAGTCGGAACGTTGGTCTCGACGCGAGGCCTCCTAATCTGGCCGTCTTTGTGCTGCGTCTGTCGTTCCGACTCCGTGTAAATTACATCGTCATTAAAAAGAGACCCTAAAACTGTCTTTTCCTACCAGCAATTTAGGTAACTGCATTTGATGAGCTGTAAATTGTAAACGGCATTAAAAGTGCAGAAATAACAGGATGCTGACGACCGGGACGGGCTTTTTATGACGGGGGCAAAGGTCACGCCGGCCACTAAACAGCAGACAGAGATCAAGTCTAAGCACTTTTAATCTTGTGAAACAAGCAATTACAAATAGTTGCATTGATTTGTTAAAAAGCTTTAGGTGACATAAATCGCTTCTTCCTTAGCTTATTGCTGGAAAACATAAATGTCACCGCTATTATTAATTAAGGCGTTTGAAAGACAAGATTTAATAGAAACCATATAAAATTCCAAGCAACCTTTCTGTAGGCAGTATTTCACTGCTGGATCGGTGTGCGTCCGTGTTGCTCACGCTGATCAACATAAAGCTGCAGGGACGACGGCGTAATGGAAGACGTCTGCGTCTGAAAGTCATCTGCAACAGAAAATCATCAATTAATCTGAGCAGAGGCATTAACATATGATATGATTACAGACCATAAAAGCAGATATATCGTAGAGTGACAGGACCTTCCTATACTTTCCCTCCCGTATGTAAATCTGCATTTTATATTGAGATTTTTGGACAATTTCTTACAATCGTATCAATAAAGTTGCTGATTTCCTACATTTAAGCAACAATCACGCACAGAACGCAGCGAGATCTTAACGAATGTTGGACAAAAACCAGTCACACAAACACGAAATGTTGTCGTCTTTACAGTTAACGAGAAGGTTCCGAGAAAAGACTTATATATGAAATGCACAACTCCACCTATAGTAAACGTGTCTTTATAAAACTGAAGAGCTGTGGTCCAAACGATGAGCCTTGTGGAGCGCCAGGTACGTTTAAAACCCTTTTTGTGCCATTGATGCCGCCTCTACTCAGTGTAGAACAGTTTATTTCGAAATTTGACAATTATTTGTCGATGGTTGTCGGTGCGGTTGTTGTGAATTGACGTGTGTGTCTAAACCAGTCAGTCAGAACTAACCAGTGAGATCACAACCCCACGCGCCAGCTAGCTCAGCTTTGTTAGCATGACAGAGTGACGTCTGCCGCCCTGATGGGAGACATCACTGGAGCTCCGTTAGCTGCTGTTGCACATCTATTTCTTCTGCTATTCACATGTGACAGAGTTAAAGCTGGCAAACGAGCAACGTTGTAGCGATGCAATTAATCCTGCAGTGTTTGTTATTCATGGTTTGGTGTGAAAGGAGGAAAAAAGCATATTAAGATGGGCTGCAGGCGCTGGTGTGCAGCAGGCCTGCTTGTAATTAGAGTCCAATTATTTGTCTGTTTCTGATATTGTAAACTGGCACTTACCACATCAGTTAAATTGACACACGGCACCGCTTGGTTTACTCTGTAATTAAAATGTGTTCTGTTAATTAGATGATGACCACTTTATTCCAGGGCTCTTGTGTTTGGGCTCCTCGGCGGCGCGCTGTTTGGATCATGAGATGCCAGACGCTTCCCTAATCAGCCCTTGTTTTGTTTCAATTACCACCTGCTGTTCAAAAGGCATGCCTCGCTGCCCTCTGCTCCGGCACACACACACACACACACACACACACACACACACACACACACACGTAGGCACAACAACAGAACAATACAACGAGGCCTGTTTTGCTACAGGCTGCAGCTCCGTTAAAACAGCTCGCTGCAGCTGGGTCCAATTTCTTCTATTACAAACCAGTGCTGAGTTTCACCGAGGGGCTGGGTGATTAAAAGAGGAACTAGAGGAGGATGAAAGTATAACAGAACTTATCAGACCAGTTATCAGGCCTGGTGTGAGCTGATGTAATGATAGAAAGCGGACGGCTGCATCCAAACGGGCTGTTTAACAGACGGGTTGAAGCAGAAGTGTAACGACGCTGATGAAGAGCTGCTCAACGAGGCTCCAGACCGAGTCTCAAACGTTGTCGGCAGTTGGGAGCCTCTTCTCCTCTTATCTCTTCCATCACCTGTAAAAATTAGACTCAACTGAAGAAGCCGAGGTCGGACGGAAGGTGACAAAGGTCAAAGGTCGAGGGTGACGTCCCCTGCAGCGTTTGTTTAGCACCAACACGCATCAACACGCTCTAAAACAGAGCACTAAAATCAGCAATTAGCATTGCCTGAAAACCAGATGAGAAACCTCCACAGTTGGACAGAACTGCGGCCAAAGTGTGATTCCTTTATTTATTATTTAACATTTATAATCAGCTGTACGAAGCTTTAAAAGCAGCAGAGATGCTGCACGTTTGCTCCTGCTCAGAGACTCTGTGTCGCGCTCCCGTGCTGCTAGTTCCCCTCCTTTAAAGAGGGAGAGAGTCCCATTTCAAGGCGTCACAACCGTGTTTACCTGCAGTGAACCCTGATTGAGGAGGCCTCTGCCTTTGCACCGATGCCCTGCTAATCTGTGTGACTGGCATGCTAATTCCTGCCATGCTGCCGGTCAAAACACAAACATGTAATGTTGGTTTTAGAACCAGGAGACCTGCAAGAGTGAATTTCAAGTGCTTATTCAAATATTTCATTAAAATGTAAATTTTTGGCAAGGCCGTGCGCCTGGCTGTGCACGAGGCATGACTTGAGAAGTTATGAAGTTATAACAGCGTTTCTCCCTCTGATGAGACTTTCTAATGTCCTCACCTTGTTTTATCGCCACATAATAGCGCAGCACAAATGCATCACGTGTGACAAGAGTTTCAGGTATTGACAGCTGAGATTAGTGGACGGCTTTTCTTTCTTTTTTTGGGGGGAGGGGGGGGCAGAGCGGCAGCGGCGGAGCTGAGCCTCCTGCGCAGCGGCGGCTGATCAATTCTCTTATCTTCCTAAAGTGCAAATGAAGTCGCTAAAATTAAGGTTATGCAAAACAGTTTGAGAGAAATGTCAAGTCAGTCAGCCACACGAATGGCTGCACGGCTTTGCTGGGGCTGCTCCTGGGGGGATGGTGGTGGTGGTGGTGGTGGGGGGGGGGGTGACGTGCACACTTGGATCACACACAAGAAAAGGAAATAAAAATTAAATCATTTGTGCAGGAAATCTGAAAACAATATGTGTTTCTATAAATATGTATATATTTAAGCCTTTGATTTTTGTGAATTTCTGGATTTGGAAGCATTTCAAGGGTTCAAACCGTCTCTGTGGGCGTCAGAATCCAGCGAGGAAGGAATGAAACGGCGTTCAGAACTAGAACAAATGGAACAAATGGAAATTTTAGCCCCTCTGATGGTTTTGGATGTTTTACAAAGGATTCCTGAACCGTACGGATCACCTGGTGTTTGGGCGGATTTGAGAAGAGGACTCCAGACATTAGGGTGTGTAATAGCATGAACAACACAACGTCACCCCCCCTCCCCCAGGCTGCAATTAACTTTTACATAAACACACAGGTACATGTTTGTATCGAGCAGAGCAACGTTAGCGGCTCTAACCCGGTCCAGCAGTTGCACTTTAGTGGCTGAGTGGGGAACTCAAAAATACCACAGTTGTGAATTAGCATCTCAATATGAAGCTGCACCTTTTTGTCTTATTTGTGCCGTTTGTGCGCAGATGTTTGTGACCTCCCTTCTAAATAAGACTGCAGCTGACATAAAAGCAGCCTGTGAGTTTATTAGCTGAGTCAGTGAATGTGTACTTTAGCTGTTCTCAGGGTTTTTACTGTCTGAAACGTCCTCCGATGGGAAGAAAAAACATTTGATCAAGCGCTGATACACAGAAAAGCACCTGCGAGGCTTTTTCCCTGTCAATCAGTTATTCATATTGTCTTTGCTCAACAGGATATGTATAAATGAATAAACAGTCTTGTGTTGACTTTTAGGGTGTCTAGCTTATATTAGCAGTTTTCACGTCTCCGATCAGACACCAAAACTTCAGCAGCGAGACCCTGCGGGTGTGCATGGCTCCGGGTTCCTTTTTATTTCTTTATTTATTCTCTCATTTTTAACTTGCAGGGGGAAGAAGACAAAATGGTTGCAGGTGGTGATGAAAATAAGAGCCATCCATCATTATTTATTAGGCATGAAAAAGATACACAATAATGTAATTTAATCTCTCAGCAGACAATTATTTCCACATATTGATAATGCAACGCGAAAAGTGCCATGAATCCTAATATGATGTTTGCTTTTATTGGTGTATGATACAAGCAGAACAAATAATGTAATCGCATCAGGGACCAAATGTGATTACTTGCTCACGCTAACATTATAATATCAATCTGCCGCAGACAACGCTATCATATCATTTTGCTGTGCTTAACTAGTTACAATTTGCATTAAGTTATTATGTCTGCTTGGCAATAAAGCCCCCCCCCCCCCCCCCCCCCCCCCCCCCACCACCACCTTTCGCCGCTTTTGTTAGTTTCTCATTACAGCTGAGTGAAATTTTGGACCACCTCAAGTCCGACGTGTCGCTCGATTCCACGTTTGAAGGGGGGGGGGGGGGGGGGGGGGCAACTTTTTTACGCTGAGTTTTAATATGTTCCGCCTTTGTTTCCTCCTCATCTGGATCTGCGATGAAGAGCAGCTGATGCCGGCGACAGAGATGCAGCACAATAGACACTATTACTATGCAAATGGAACAAAAACACCTTTTCCATTAAAAAGTAAAATGCTTTAAATATTTGCATATAGGTGCAGAGATTTGGTTGGTGGGGTGATTAACATTAATGAAGGAGCGGCTTGATGCACCAACTGTCAGGCCACATCAGGCCACCTCTGTAACCCCCCCGTGTTTTGCATGGCCGAGTATTCATGCCAAAGTGAACTAATGACCAAGTCGGCCCGTGTAAAATTAGACGCTGCATCTACACAAGCGTCTCCCTGACATTACGATGATGTTTTATTGATGTCTCATTATTAGCACTCCTGCAGTGAGGTGAGTTTGATCCACCCAGAAGATGCAAAGTGTAATAATAATAATGCCTGCTTAATAATTAATACCCCAAACCTAATCCACCTCTGCACAGAATATGTACATATTTTAGTATCTCATTTGAATTTTTGCAACAAACACACACCTTAAAACCATTAGCCCGCCGTGGTAATGACAGCTTTAAATGGGCTGATTTTTAAGAATTAATGTGTTATTGCCCAGGTATGAGAGAGGTTCTGCTTTTTATGCCGTTTGATACGTGCACGTCCCCACAGAAAGGCCAGCACAGCCGCGCGGCGCCGCTCTGCACCAGAGGCGAGAGCGGTCTTTGGCAAAATTGATGTTTTTTCCCGTGTGAGACATCATTTCGAAAGGTTTTCTAATACCAACACCTACTCTTAACAAAATAGGGGGGGGGGGGGGTCATTAGACGTCTGGTAAATTTGGTTTGGGCAGAAGGATTAAGGATACCCCCTTCCCCCCTCCCCCCCCCCCAGCGGGTAGACTCCAGCAAACTTTGCTCATAAAGGAGCCTTTCTGGCTTCTCTTCGGGCTCCAGAGCTCGAGCCGTCACCTCCGTTCCCAGACAGACGCTCGGCCGGCCCGCCGGCGCTCCGACGGCGGCGGCCTTGTTTTCTACACAGCAAAGCAGCGGCTCAGAGATCAATGGGCTCCTGTTGTGAATGTGAACAAGTAGAGCGGCTGCTTATCAGGCGCCTGCTGCCAATCTGTGGCAAGCGGAGCTGCACCTTCCCTGGATACACCATTGGTCTTTGAAATTAAAGTTGACGCCTGTAATCCAGGGAAATGGTCCCTCTACTCTTGCTTAACACCGGTTTAGTTTCACCCCAGCTGATGATAAAGCATGACAGAAATACAGAGCGCTATCTCCGGGCCGGGGTTGATAGGTTCTGCCAGCTTATCGGGGAGCAGGCAGCTAACCTTCTCCTGCCTGGCTCGTGCACAAAACGGAGGAGTCAATTTACAAAAGCCATGACGGCTGGCTGGTAAATAAAACCATTCTTTCCATTCGCCAGACAAAAAAAGTGTGACCAATTTCCGAACCAACCCAAAAAGTGAGTAAATGTAGAACACAGAAGGCTAAACGTTGGTGATGGAGTGTATTCATGTAAATCCTCCCAAGCACAGCTGCAGGAAATTGACAGGGATCTACTGGAGCGCTCCGGCTGTAAAGGGTGGGATTTACATGCCTAACTAGGGCTTAACCACCCTCCTCTGAGTTTACCTGTTACACTCTGGCCTCCAGCCTGCGTCTGGTGCTAAGGTTGCTCCGCTCATTCCTAATACCTTCTCATCCCCCCCCACATGTGTCACTCTCAGAAATGAACTGGTAGACTCTGCCAAGATTTCTCTACAGTGAGAAATTGGTTTGGCGTGACGACGCGGCGGTCTTGTTTGTTCCCTGCTGGCGAAGCCTTGAAACTTTTCCAGATCAGAAACCAGAAGGCAGAAACTGGCGAGGGGTTGCAGTCAACTTCACCAAACCAGATTCCGCTTCCTGTAGTTTCTTTATTCGCTCATTAATCGGGGCGCCGTCGGTTCGGACCCGTGTCGTGGCTGGAACGTGCGCGGCAGGATGAGACCGAGGTGTGAGCGGAGCCGCGCTGCAGCTTTGTGAGTAGCTGAGATCACATGAATGCCTCCGTTCCTCCCCAGGAGAAAGTGCAAGGCTTTTCCTTTTGGACAGGATGTGGCTTTGGGCAGTCGGGGACGGTGGGCGTCGCTGCTGGGCTCCACAGCTCGCAGCTACAGCTCAGCCCCCGCAGGCAGCGCACGTAGACCGCTCGTGGCCCTTTAGACTAAGCAGAAAAACAGTGTTTAGCTTTATTCTTTTCCTTTTATTTTGAAACTTTCTTTACATCTCTTCACGTAGGGCACGCACGGGGAAGCCACGCCAGAGCAGACTCAACAAAAACACCCAAACGCTTCCTCCAACCCCCCCCCCCCCCAACCCACACTCAGATCTCCCCAGATGATTAAAAAGCAGAAATAGCTAGCACCAATTCTATTAATTCTGCCGTCCTATCACACAGGAACCGAGTGCTGATGCAAAGCATTCCTTCTCGTCGTGCCTGTTTGGTACTTTTCCGACCTCTAAACAATGATTTTCAGAACTGGAGCCGCTGCCAATAAAATTAATGGGAGACTTCAGGAAGTGGGCTTTTTAAATAAACACATTGTTTCCAAAATAATCCACACCCCCATTGTTTACAGTGCAGGGAACTGGGCCGGTCCGCCCCGCTCTGCCCACCCTCGCCCCCCTCCTGTCAAGGCTGATGCATTTCTAAACAGATGTGAAAAGATCAAACTTTGCAGGTCGGCGAGCCCGTTTCTCCGTCACCCCCGGTGGATCCAGTTATGAACATGTTTGTGGAAACAAGGCGGGGGTGCGGCCCAAACCTTTGGCTAAGGCCTCAGTTAGGGCTGATTCCATCCCGGCTTCAGTCAGAAAGTGACGCCGATGTGCTTCTGCCTCGGCCACATCTGGACACGCCGCCGCAGCTACGAGCTAGAAAACGCGCTGCTGAATTCCTCGAAATATTTTTTCGAGCTGTGAAAACTTTAAAGACCTCCAGCTGCCGTCCAGCTCCAAACAGCCGGCAGACGTCCCGGCCCCAGCGTGCTCCATTAGCATGCACGGGTGTACTGAACATACTTATCACAAGCAAATTATCATCCCTGAATTTCAAACATGTGTGGAGATCCAGAACCACTGTCAACCACTCTCACTTATCGCCTACTGCATCCATTTTTGTTTCAAATACCGCCGGTCACTTATACTTCCATTTACATAATGTCCGATGAGAAAAAGCTGTGGGACAGATTGTAATTCATATCTCCACTCTGCATGCTCGCTGGCCATAATACTTCAGTTAGCGCCTCACATTTACATTTCAATCAGTGATTATAGCCTCTCCTCCTCTCACCGGGCTGAAAGTAAATACGGAGCTCCGCTATCAGACATAAATACATTAATATTCCGTCTGATACGCGCGCGCATCCTTTAATAGCCCGCTGCTCCAGGGACATCCTGGTGTGGCACCGACGCGTCCAGCAGTGTGAGGCGAGTGTTTCACAACTTAGTTTGTTTGTTTCGATGGTTTCGATGGTCAGGTTCTGATCTTTGATGTCGTTCTTGAAGCGATAAAATGGCGAAAGCAGCTTTGACACACCCACACAGGAAGCTGCGGGCAGATGGAGGCCCTGAGGTGCCGGTTTTATTGTATGTACTGTATCTAAACTGTGCTGGAAGCCGCTGTAGGAAAGTCTGCCGTGTTTGGAAAAGCTCACTTCCACGTCTTCCACCGCAGGACGCCTGCCGTCTCTTCCCTTCGGTCGGTGGTAACCCAATATCCAGCTTCATGGGGAAAAGTCTGCCGGTTGTTGAGTCATGGTGATCATCGCTGTTTAATTACTCTTCCAGGGGATTTTCTTTGTGGGCCTTCCACGGTCGCAGAGCTCTGCGGCGCCGTGTTTTCATGTTTTCTTGTTTGCTTGTTTTGGAAGAGCGGCGCCTCTCCTCTATCACGCAGGAGGACAGAAAACGGACGAGTCATAATAATCACGCGCTGCCACAAAACTGCTCTCTCCGGCCTCCTGCTTTCCAAGTCTGGTTACACACATGTTGGCTCGGCACGACGTTCAATAGACATTTATAGGAAATAAATTAAGAGTCGAATGCAAACCATATGGCATTCGGGGGTTTATTTGTAAAGCCTCTGCATCAAAGCTTTTTTCCAGATCACACCATATTAGCTATGTTTTTCCAGTCCAGCAAAATCAGGAAGGTAACCACAGACCTTCCTGATGGGAAACACATGAGCGGCGGGCGGCCGAGACAGGGAGACTCACACATGAATGAGGCATCATCAGGAAGCATCAGTGAAAACTGTTTTTCCCTGTCTGGATGTCAAATGTCATCCTGAGGTGAGTTTACCAGCAGCGCGGAGGGTGGAGGAGGCGTGAGGGTGGGGTGGGGGGGCTGGCGGTCAGGCCAGGGAAGGAGCCAAGAGAAAACAGCAGAGCCCAGCGTCCACTTCCACCCCTCCATGAACGTTAATCCCCCCCCCACCCGGGCCCGTTTATGGTTTCATGCGCTGAGGTGTGACAGCGGCAGCCCTCCTGCGTGTGACGGCCCAGGAGCAGCGTCCCGCCAACACGCAGGGTGGCGTCTCTGTCTTCGCTGTTGATCTTGGGCCTGTGCTGCAGCAGCAGGCTGCCAGTGTCGGGCGCCGGGCGCCGCGCGACTCAAGCCCAAAACGCCAACCAGGAAAGTATTTTTCTGTGCTTTATTTTTTTACTTTTTTTTCCCCTCACTGGCGTGCAGAGAAAGCTCAGTTCGTGGCTGCGTCACTGTCAAATCAGAGTTTCACCGTCCCGGCGGCATCAAAACTCAACGGCCAGCGGTCTGGCCCCCCTCCCCAGTCACTGTCAACAATACAGCTGCTGCGTGTCAGGGAATGAGATCTAATCCTGCTACACAACAACATGCTGGTGTTTCTTCTTCCGCAGCTGCACATAAACGCACCGTGTGCTCACTGTGATCACATCCTGCTGTGCACCATCAGGCAGTTTACCTCAGGACCAGCAGAAAAGCACTTCCAGCCACGCTTCCCCGCTGAGGGAAAATACATCAAAGCGCCTGACTTAAGGCTATAATTAGGTGCTGTGGCATTTGAAATGTGGAAGAATGAAATCTTTGGAGAGATTGAATTGTTTATTGTTGTTTTAATTTTCTCTCCAAACAGCAATTTTCCCAGAGATTAAGTCCTCCCTGAGACGGTGCTTGTTGTGTGTCCGTCTCTCATGGATTTAGGCTGTTTTGTGGAAATAAAGGGGCCTGTTTTGTCTCTCAGGTGGGAGCGGCAGCGGATAAATAAACCCAGGGCGCCTCGTAATGACTTATGAAATGCTGAAGTACTAAAAATGCAGCAGTGGAAGCGTCTCTGTCTCCTGCTCACTGACCAGTATCCTCCATGCAGGAGAATCGTGGCCCCCGAAGACCTGCAGCTCCGTCCTCCCCAGGGAGAGGAAGAGGAAAACGCTTCCTCTCTTTGTGCCAGGTTGCTGCTGCTGCAGCTTTTCTTGAATAAAATGTTTTACGGGTGTTTAAACTTTATGTGCCTGGTGCAGGATTTTGACAACCTGCTAGAAAAAGTCCATTTGGTGAAATAACCTCCAGTTTCCCTCCAAACGGAGCACTGCAGTCATGTGATCGTATCTTCTCTGTGATATTTACACAGGTTAAACTGTTTCACAGGTCTGTTGGAGGACCGTGTTCTAACTAAATATGGCCAACAGAGTGCACGAGGACGCACGTCCGAGGCTGACAGTGGCGAACGGTGGCTCGTGTTTGTTGGAGAACATATAATAATTCGAAGACTGAGATCTACTCGTGTTAAAGAAAAGGATCGACAACACGTGCAAAAACAAGGCTGACTGATCTTTGATCTTTGATCTTTGATTGGCTGCAGCCCTTCTCAGTGACGGATCTGTTTGTTTCAGCCACGAAGGCAGCAGAAGCTGCCGTTTCCTGTGGAAGACAGAGAAATTCTCACCTCTCTGCCGTTTATTTCATACGCACAGACAACAAGAGGGTTTACAACAGAACACGGTCATGTTCACACGTGCACCTCAATGTTGTGCATGTTCACACAAGCATGACAGTGAGATTATAGTTAATAGCGGTGAACGTGCCTGCGTTCACACTGCATGTTCACGTTATGAAATATAATCTTTTGGTTCAGTTCAGGTCAGAAATGTTGAACTTAGCATTTATTTATTTAGCAATTTCACGCTCAAACAAGCTCGATCATGCAAATTCCAAAGGGTTCCTCTTTCAACTTTCCTCGGCTGATTCTGGAAATTTACTTTAATTCCTTAATAGAACTTAATTGGGCTTTTTTAACTAATTGTGTTTAACTAAGGAAAAGGGGGAAAGAAAAAAGTTTCTCCTGCTCCACTTTTAACTAGGAGAGAAGAAGATGGGTTTTAATCTGCAAGTTTATAGTGTTAATTATAGATCAAAACGCTCTCCAAAGGAGAACAAAGGTAA
This sequence comes from Takifugu flavidus, assembly GCF_003711565.1. Taxonomy (NCBI): domain Eukaryota; kingdom Metazoa; phylum Chordata; class Actinopteri; order Tetraodontiformes; family Tetraodontidae; genus Takifugu; species Takifugu flavidus. The sequence goes on along the minus strand of NC_079523.1, from coordinate 1,541,727 downwards.
CTGTCAGCGGGGGCCTGTTTACAGACCAGGCAGTTAGAGAGAGAGCAGCATTAGCATTCATTTGTTTCCTGGCTACAGATGAATCACCTGAAAGCCATTTTCACTCTTTCAGCGCTTCAGTTTTGATCTCTATCGTGTCCTCGGGTGATATTCGACGCCGCTCTGCTCCATCATGTTCAGCAGCTGGCAGTTAGCATTGTCAGTCTGTCTAACAGACGACATTTCAACCAAAGGACTTGCATCAATTCTGAGTTTCAGTGCATAAATAAATGCATGATTACCCAGTTCGACCTGTCTGTTAGTTTTATTTGGATTTATTTTGGGCTGTCTGGGCTCCGTCCAAATGTAGCTCAGCGCACAGAGCAGGAATCCTTTTGGTATGTTGTTCCAAGAAGTTCTCCACTGGCAAACTGGGAGGAGAGAAAATTGGTTGTGTCACAGCTGATTTCACTTCCTGTCAGCTGGAATCTGACAGTGAGGAGTGTGTAGATGACGTCATTGCGCTCCGCTGCCACCATAAAGGTCCTAATCTCGTCCCATGCTGCCCGTGCTGTCCGCTACAAGGGTTTTAGGTTTTTAACCCTTTTTTGCTGCATCATTTTAATGCTCTTGTTCTTTAGACTCTTGGTTTGGGTGACAAATGAAGAAAATACAGTCTAATATTTCCACTCTTGGTTCAAAGTTAAGCTTGATTTTATCTCATGTCATATCCCCTCCCCCAGGTGAGTCCGATCCTGCAATCAGGCAAACCTGGATTCCATCAGCTGATCACTGAGGCTTAAAGAGCTGCTGCTGACGCCGCTCGTGGGCCTCCTGGTCACATAACTGGTCTGGGGCGGTCGGGGGGCACTGGGTTCTGCTTCTGGTGCTTTCAACAAACAGCTTCCTGCCTGCTGATCTCTAAAGGGAGAACTTTGCGCCTTTAAAATATAAAGTTTGGCTGCTTTTCATTTGAGAGGCAGCCGCATTAATGAGCCATTCATCAGATCACTTGTCTTTGTGTTTGCCCGCTCCAATGACTCTTAAGACGGCCCAGAGTCACCTCTAAATAACGTCTTCATTAAGTGACGAGCGCAGAAATCCTCCCGATCCCCCACTTCTTTTATCCAATGTCAACAGCCAAGTATCTTTCAAAGTCAAGGGCAATGTCAGTTTCAATAATTAAAGCTGTTTGTGTTTCAAATAGAATATTTCATTTCCCAAAAAAACCCTCATGAGTGCCGACCCAACGCTGCGCAGGCAGCCGTGCATCTTTCCAGGAAAAGAATCCCCGACTCGGCGCCATAAAAGTGATTATTTGATGATTAAAAGAAAAACATAATTCCAGCTAATATCGACATTTTCAGCACACTGACAACACAGAGGAATCTGTTGCATTCTTTAGATCAAAGGGGGCTTTAATGAAACCATTATAAATACATCTGAACATTCGCTCAGAAATTCGGGCAAACAAATCAATACAGGATGTGCACTATTCATTGTTCTTTTATTGCAATGGTGTGGGCCACCGCTGAGGCACCGCAGCATGATGAAGAAGAACCAGGCAGGGCTTCCAGACCCCCGCTGTCTTCAAAGTCATCACGCTCACTATACCTTAGCATGGAAATAAATAGATGGAAACAATCCCTCCATCTCTTTGGCCTGCAGGTTAGACTCTTTTGCTGTCGTAGCCACATCAAAGGTGCAGTGACCAGCAGCTCATTTGTAAATCTGGGGTCAACGACAGTGAAGGGGGGGGCTCAAACAGCCAACAAGGTTTAAAGAGCGACGTGCCATATTGTGGGATACGAAGGTCATCCCTGCCCAATTGGTAAATTTCTGTAGGCTGTGCAATAAGCCATATGTTTCCTTATTATTTATTCAGCAGCTACAGAAAGTGTAGCTCTGAAACGGGATCAGTTATTGCTCCTGTTTGGAGAGGTCTGGAGGCTCGGATGGGACTGACCCCTCCTGTCTTTCACCACCAGCCTACTTTAGTACTCTGCAATATTGATGAGCTGCAGGTCCGACCGCGCTGCAGCGGTGCCTAAAAGCCCCCTCCTGGACCCCAGACTGCTGTGTGGGGAGTGTTATTCTAGCGGACCCTACGGGATGCCGCTGGCCCCAAAAAGAGATTAAAGACAGACGCGTGTTTGAAAATAAATACAAGGAAGGAACGTGGCTGCGTATCACCCTGTCGGTCATATCTGGAGGGAGGAGACGCATTTGATGTAATTAATGAAGTCCAGCCTGATCATTTCCCGCTCTGACTGAAGGTGTTTCTGGATGAGTGAAGGGTCGTAGAGCAGGTTTGTCTCTTCTCTGGGGTGGAAACACTTTAGACACAAACAAGCCCAAAGTTCCACCGATGGCACAGGAGCCCATCTGACGCTACTCTTAGGACGATCTGACCCTTGGCCTTCCAGCTCCTGACCTTCAGATGTGTATTACACACACGCACGTGCGCAGAAGCATCTTGTTGGGCAGCACACGACCACCACACGCCCCCCCTTCACCATTGTGCACTGCAGTATAATAAACCTTGTTTGAAGTGCATTAACCTGCTCACAACAATGGTAATGTGCACCCTGAGGGGGATACCGGCATTATTGACTTCCTGTTCCTGGAATATTGTTTTTATCTTGACTGTTAACTCGACCCACATTAAGTATAGAGGAATGCACAAAATGTGTGTCGAATATGCTGATATTGAGTGGGGAAAGAGGTCGATATCAGAACCCTGGATGGAATTGTTATAAGAATTCTTTTAATCCTTTAAAAACTTGTTGTCCAAGAGGTTCTGGAGCGGGTTCCATCGAAGGGAATAAATCCTACATTTGGGAAACGATAAGCTAATGAGGGTGTTCCATGGGTCAAACCATCATGTTAAATGGGTGTGGAGTCACTGATTGTTCCAGGTTATTCACATAGTGACACAGCAGTGTCAATAACAATAAAATCAATAACATTCAGAAAACATTCAGTCGATCTTGTCCTGAGTATTGATTAGATGGGTTAGAAGCTAAAACACCTCAACTGCTGCGAGACGGGATGAGTCTTATTTTACAAATATATTTAAATATTTGATACTTTGATATTTGAGACCCCATCACTCCCAGTACGGGCTTTGGCCCTACACGTTTTGTACATAGTTATTGACAGTAAAAATAGTGATCTTTTATCTCACTCCATAACATCTGGGATGGATGAACGGATGGATGAATTCCTGACTGACTCAACTGTGACTGAGTATTTAATGTTTCCTAAAGGGGTCGAAAATGCAACATTAAATGCAATACTGAACACTTGAAAGAAACATTTGCTCTCCTTGTGAAGGGAAATTTGACGTTAATTCACACCGTTGGAGCGAAGAGATGAGGGCCGAGCTCGAGGGCCGGTTCCACTCGGAGCTGTTTATCAAAATAAGCAGTGGGTCCAGAGTGGTCGGCCTATTGATTCTCCTGCCAAATATAATCTGTTTCACCATCATAAATCTGAGTCAGACATCTGCACAAAGGCCCATTTTAGCCAAACACAACCAAGTAAGGCTGTTTATTCAATGATGGCCAGATAGTCTCCATGACAACGCTCACTACAATTAGACAACCGTAATCCCGCCTTCAAACATGTGCACAGTTAATTATTTCAGCTGAAAATGGAAGGCGGGTGAAAGAGGCGAATTCTGGGAATTCTGCTCTGGGTGCGCGTGCGTGCGTGTGCATGTGAGCGTCGTTAATGAAGCCTGAGCTGAAGCTAAATAATAAGAAATGAGGAAGGAAAATCAACCAAAGAAGCACAAGTGTACTGTCCCTGCGTTCCTTCCTTGTTTTAGTGAGATCAGGTGGAAAATTTCCTTTAGAACAACTAAAATGTTTTTCGGGAGGCTAAAGGGGGGGGGGCACAGGCCCAATGGTTCCATTTCAAATAAGTGGTGGAAGGTTGATTAGCAGTGGTGAAGAGGAGAGAGAGGTGGAGGGTTGATTACAGGATCATGTGCAGGTGAGATGCCCCACACAGCTGCCCCCCGTTCAGGTAACTGGGTCGACTGATCGCCAGCCTGAAGGCGACGTTGTATAAAACCTGTTGGTTCGGCACCAGTATTCAAACCACCGATCGCTGTCGTTCTAGCAAATCACATAAAAATGACGGGTTTTTCGCTGCGATCAATGAAAATCAACCAGATTAAACCAGATTAGCATCAGCGCTTGGAAGGTTTTCAATATTCCACATTTTGCTGCCAAACCTGCAAATTTAGCAAACATTATTTTGATGTTTGAGTGATTTTTATTCATTTTTTCTTTCGTTTCTGTCGCTCATCCAAACTGAAAACGGCGAGCAAACGCGTGTTTACATCCCAGCATTGATACCAGCAGCTGCTTACTGGCCTGTCTCAGCTGGTAACCGTCCGCCTCTTCGTGTTTCCCCTCAGATGAAACGCCTCACGCTTCCTTCACATGTTGACTCAGACGGGGGCCTTATTCCCCAGAAGCCCCCCAACAGGCACCATTTGCTCCGGCTCGTACCGTGTTAACAGAAAAAACTCATTTGCCGTGTATTGTTGAAAATTTTATTAATAGCAATTTATGTCACTCAGACGAGGCCTCTGCACAGGGAGAAAACATTTGGGCCTTGTACAAATCTATCACTCAAGTTGTCAGAAAAATTTGTTCTCATGCAATATGAATAGGCCGCGAGTCTGCGGGTAAAGGGATGGATCTGTTTCTGCGAGGGTGACGGGCTGGCTGTTCGGAGACTCCCAGTAAAACAGGTCACGCTGTTCACATCACGAAGCCTCAATCACAAACAAATGTTTTATTTAAGGAGCCAAAACGTTGTTTACTCCAGTCTGCTTAGCTTCTCTCTCCCCTTCCTCTCCCGCCCGGCTGCGCTCTGTGAGTTCAGCACATTTGACTGCTTCCAGCATCCAAAGAGGAAACAAAAACACTCCTGACAGGAAGCGCTCCCCTGTCATGTAAAGGAACAAATAGCTAGGCATGAGGCTAAGTGAACAAATTGCACCAGCACGGTTTATTAAATGAAGCATTCAGGAAGTACAAATGTGTTAAGCGTTGCAGAACTCTGCGACTGCAGTAAATAACCTCCACAGAGCGTGTTTGCTGAGTGGACGGGAGGGAAAATCCTGTAAAGTACACAACACATGTCAGCTTTTACTATATTTACTGACAAATAGGGGATGATAACATCAGGTTGTGCAAGATGGTTGGCTATCATTACTCATCAGCAGCTCCGTCTCAACAGTCTGTCAGGCCACCATCTTCTCCTGAGGTTAACATCTTCCTATGTGTATCTTCTGATTCTACCCTGGTGGCTCTCGCAGTTAGAAATGTGCACATTGGGTTGAATGGCAGGCAGAAGCATGTATTGAGTGTGTCTGTGACATTATGGCTGGTCCTCATCTGGCTGTTTGAGGGTGAAGTGAAGGCTTAAAGGTTGATGTTAGAGGTTTAGTTGTGATTGTTAGGTGCTGGAAAATGTATTATGTCCATAAAAGTCCTCACAAAGCTGGAAGTGTGAGTGTGTTTCTGCACATGCTACATAGTGAGGACCGTGATATGCATTTTCAGTGGCAACATTAAAGCTAGAGCATTTTGGAAAGTGAGGCTGGTCCTTCAAAGGGCTTTTCGAGGGTTTAGACTCGATTTAAATGTTAATGTTAGAACGGGTCAGGTTTATGTTAAGGTGTGTGTCAGAGACAGAGAAGGGTGTGTGGCCTGCAGTGGTCTGGTGACATGTCCAGGGTGTGTTCCTCTCGTTCTCATCCTTGTGCTGACAGTGTTAAACAAGACTTTAACTAAACATGTTTTTACAGGCCGCTGATGATTAACAGCATTAATACAACTGACCGATGTGTCAACAGCTGGATTTCACTTTGACATTCGGTGTACATTATACAAGAAAATCTAATTTTTCCTGATTCTTAACATTACTGTGCCATTTCTAAGTGTAGTGAAACTAATATTGAAGTCCATCTTCTACAAATGACCTGCTCCTTGGTAGCACATTAGGAGGCTTTCATCAGCGCTGTTGTTGTTTTTCACACTGCAACGCTTCTCTTTTGCATACGATGATGTGGTGATTGTGCGTGTAAGCAGGGTTGAAATGAGTGGTGCTTAATGTGGTGGACAGTGATCAGCAGCAGTCCACCCCCCCACAGCCCGCAGGCCATCTCATTTACCCCCTCTTTCTGGACAGACTGCAGCCAACACACCCGTCCAAGCTTCCAGTGTCCTGCCTGCAGCACACATTACTGCTAAATCAGCCACGGAGGGGTTTTCACGTTAAAGCTTCTAAATAAAAATAGATCTTCTCATGACTAATTCATAGAATTTTGAATTATGGCCGACAAATGCGAGAAATATTAGTACAACAAGCAAAATAAGCCATTAAGGCTCGTTCTGCAAAAATGAGATGCTTGAAAGAGAAGTGACCAGGTCAGAAGAAGCCTCCCCTCTGATTCACTCCAGGGAAAATATGTGCTGGAGCTGCAGGCCTGGAAGATGGATGGAGGGAGGGAGGGAGGGAGGGAGAAGGTGGTGGAGACGGGCCTGTTAAAACCCAGGCAGGGGTGCCATTCTGCAGCCCGCACAACTGCACCACACAGGGAGACAAAAGGTGAAGGGTAAGCAGGTCAAAACCCCCAACACACCCACCTACACACACACAGAGCTCATCTGCCACTCTCTCCTTTCAGCCCCCTGCCTCCTTCGCCTCCACCACCGACCAGCCAGCCTCTCTTTCACCAGGTGAAGGTTAACTGGCACCTTGTGCCGCCTAAAACAACAACAAAAGGAACGTGGAGCCACCGCGGCGCTTTTAGTGGTTCAAAAGATGTCGGCACGCACGTTTCTGAGGACAACGCGCACTTCAAACACTTTGAATGATGCAACATGACAGCGCAACACTCAGCGTGGAGTTGGTGAATTATGAAAATGGAAGTCGCGTTGGTGAAAGTCAGGGCCCCGGGCATAAGAAAAAGGATTTCGCAAACAAGACTTCTTTGTTTCCGTTAATGGCTGATATTTCTACCTGTTAAACAAACATATCATAACTGAATTGTTGTTATCACGCGTCATATTTCGACAGCAACTGCCCCAGAGGCTGGGAGGAGATCTCCCCCCCAGGGCAGAAAACATCATTATCATTATTATTGTTTGAGTTCTTTTTCCTTCCTTCTTTTTCAGTTAATGTTGCATTTACATGATGGATCTAGTATTGACTGAATTATTTCTATACAGTCTGAATATGCAAATAGCTCATCAAAACAGTCAAAAATACACACCCTACATGCAATTATGTAAATTGTCTGTGCTTATCCATTCAGTTATTCATCCTTGTATTCGCTCATGCATTCATTTGCCATATTAGAGGCTGGCAGTGATGCTCTGAACGCTGCACGCTCTCTCTGCAGGCTCTGCGGACAGACAATGGGCACGCGGAGCAAATCCCCCTCTCCAGTGCCGAGCTCCAAGTTGACCTGTGCACAGTACACACCACCATATGGAGAGGGGATGCTTTGGAGGGGCCCCACACACATGCACATGCACCTTTGCCGGAAAGTCTCAGTGTGCTGGTTTAACAGGTTCAGCTTCTTTCAGGATGTGTGAATAAAATTGAATTTTACATCATAAATGTCATCAGAAACCTGCTTATTATGAAGAGAAATCAAGTTTTTCAAGAGCAAAATGTGATTACAGCGTTCAAGAGAAACCCTGACGTGGTAACTGATGATGGAAAAGAGGCGAATTCCTTCAAAGTGGCTCAAAAATGAAACAAAATTAAACACTAGATTTCCCTCAAGCGTGTGACCTCCGTTTTCTGCACTTGTCACACGTGACTAAATGTTGCCCTCCGTGTTTCCGTGTCCTAGCGAGCTCGTGACCGTGGGTGGGTCACTGCGGGGAATGATTTCCACAAGGACTGACGGGAAAAACGTACATGCAATGTTCAGAACACATGGCTCTGATCAGGCCTGTGACCTCCGTGCAACATGTACTCACTAATTTTGCGCTTGCTTCCACATGGAAAGCGAGTGCAAAATTAAAGGTGACATGCAAAAAAAGAAACCAAACTCGGGAAATTCCAGTGCTGAACTTTGCCAGTCAAGAAGCCGAAGATTCGTCTCAGAAACGTTGAGGTAGCCAGGAGCTGGCTGGTGTGTTTTCAGGTGCTTGTCCTGTTGTGTCTCTGGAAGAGAGATAAAACTCAAGGGTGAGTTAAAATCAAGGGTTTGTTTTTTTCAGTTTAACCCAGTGGAACTAAACAAAAACCAGGAGTCGGTGTTGTAATGCAACGTTACACAAGAGGCGCTGATATAAAGCATCGCTACAAGCTGAGCGTATGTCCTGTTGCGACACCCCGGGTGATTTAGAAATTTGTTTACCGGCGGAAGAAAGAACAGGAAGGAAATGGAGAAGACACACAGAGCACAGCAAAACACCCCTCCTCCAGAAAAAAACGAGTGAAGCAACCAGTTTGCAAGTCAACAGTGGGATTTTTCCAAACCGAAACGTCTCGTTCCTACTTTGTCCTCACCCTTTCCCTAACCCAACTTTAGAGTAATTCATTTGCATAGCCTCAATGCGGCCGTGCTGTCGAGCTAAAGGGAAATATTTGATGACTCTTAACTGCAAAAGTGAGGAATATTTGCATCTAAGTGGTACCTTCAAGGTGTTTTCTTTCATAACTAACAGCAAAAATGCTTGCAAAAGAATCATCTAAAGTGTGTTGATTCCATTTAACCCTCTGAGCTCCCCACCACCACCTCCAGAGCGAGCGCACGTTGTCCCCCGTGCACCAGTGCATCAGCCACACGCAGGGCTGCAAATGCTGTTTGCTGCATGTTTGGGTAAACTGCGTGACAAATTAGAGAGAAAAGGCCGAGGCCAGATACAGAGGAAACTCCCTCTTGGACGATGCCGTGCTGTATTATTAAAGAAAAACAGAGCAGGTCCCGGCGCTGGAACCTGCTAAGATGGGGGGGGGGGGGGGACGTGCCCGTGGATGATACGGAGATGACTGAACACACACAGAGCGGCGAGCCAGTGGTGTGCAGGCAGCGTGGTGAGGCGCACGCTGAGGACGAGGTGCCTGGCTGCATAATTGGGAATTATTAAACAAGGCTCTAGCGGCGAGGTGATCGTGAAATTGTTGTGTTTTTTTCCCCTCCAGTCTTGAGGGATGAAGGAAAGAATTAAAATGTTACCCTTGGTTAGGAAGTGAGGGAGGGAATTGAAGAGTCTTGTCCCAAACCTCCCATGACTCAATTTCTCTTAAGAAACAATGGGAATGGATGTGGACGCGCGGCGAGACGAATGATGGGGTCTGCTGCTGCGGCCTGCTGTAAATTGCAATTGGAATAAATATTTCAGTTGCTACAGTACCGACATGATGAAATACAGGGAGAGACTTTGTCCATTTTTCTGTGTGTGACGGAAACCAACAGTTCTAACAAGTCAAGTGAGACAATGATGTGAAACATGCTTAAATAAATAATGTACAAGGGGGATGCATCCACGCATTTAAGCGTGACGCCGCCGCGAAGCCGTCAGAAAAACTCTTTATTTCTTGCTTTGAGTGAAACCTTTTCTTCTATGCTGTAGTAACGTTGATAATCATTTTAAGGCTAATGAGGCTCCTGAGTGGCTCGGTGTAATTGGGAGGTGCTAAAGCACTCTCTGCTGTCTGTCAAGTGACACTGCAAAATCAATGACATTTGTCACGTAAAAAAAGAACTTTAAACGATGAATATGGAGCTCATGTAGGACTGGCCAGGTTCTACCAGGTTCCCCCAGGACAGAACGACCAGCAGTTTGTTACTGGTGTGATTCCAGTATGTTACTGGAACACATTAGTAGGAACAAAAGAATAAAAAGAAAACTGACTTCAGCTATGATTTGTTTTTCTTTCCTGGAACTCCATGACTAATTGGGGAAAAAAAGCCTTATTGTTACAAGATTTGAACATTAATTTTTACGCTGGGATGATGGATTCTGCAGGTTCCCAGTGAGAGCGCATGAGGCCTGTGAGCATTCAAACAACATGTTGGTGATGAAGAAGCCGGCCACATCTGTAGGTTTTAATCTCTGGGCTCAGTGACGGTGCACAGCAGGTGGTGAAGGACAGATGAGGATTCACACCTCTCACCGGGCTGGAAACGTTGTTGCATATCTGCTCAAATTAAAATGAATCAAGACAAAAATTCCCCTGAAAATCTCATCGGGTGATGATATGATGTTGTTGTCAGTTCTTCTGATTCCTCAAAATGTCCTGAAGGAGCTGCGAAGCACCCACGTTCCCCTGGTTCCATCAAACGGGAGACAAAAGTTTGCAAAGAAAAGCAAATCAGAGGAGTGTGACAGGAGGCACGCGTCTCTGAAATGAGTTCATCTCGCTGGAATCATTAGTTTGGAGCTGTGAGCAGAACATTTTCCTGTACAGCAGCGCTTCCAAATCACAATGCAATAATGTTTTCCAGCATAATCTAAAATGATGTTGGAGAAAAAAGACGACGTGGCAAAGGAGCAGAGGATGTCAGTGATTGTCCTATATTGCTCATGCTCTCATGGATTACTTAATTATCAGCCCGTGCCGACGTTCTGCTCTGTTAATGGTAGGCAATATGGCCTTTACCTCACTTAAGGAATAAATTGTATTGCTCCATCTCTCACCATCTTGTAGTGAACATCCGCTCCCACACACATATAAACAGGCTTCCTCTTCTCTCTTCACTGCTCATATAGATCATTTAAACCGGGATGGGATGGTTACTGAAGCAAAATCCCAACGATATCCGGCGCTATTTTACAATAACACTTTCTTTAATTGGCTGTCTCTGCCTATTTCGCCACAACCCGTTTTATTCGTCTTTGCAAAAATCAGAGCCGGGATTGTCGTTGACACACGCTGGGTTTATCATTGTGAATCACGAGGAGGGCGGCTTCTCGGGGAAATTGCTATTGGCTCAGTGGGGAACATTGTTGTGAGTAGAGTTTGGCAAGATTAAAAAACTATAGGCATTGAGATAATCAGAAACTTTGGCTGTGGCAGCTGGAGGCTCGGCTTACGTAAATATGAAAATTACCGCCTTTAGGATGGTGGAGGCCAGGCGGAGGATCACATTCAGCTCCACGTGCATCGCCCGCACCGCTTCAGAAACAGTTTATTTACACCGCTCCAACATTTTATCACCTATAGCCTTCTGATTAATCTTTGACGAGGCAATAGTGAGAAAGCAACTTTTATATCTAAGAAAAGTGAGCAAGCAGTGAGTTAACCAATTAAAAAGCATCAAAACTTTAAAAAAAACCAGCCAGTCTTGCATACGTGAGGCCTAGCATCAAGCTGGCCTAAAGGCTACCTGGTTTAGTTGCTGGTTTAGTGACGCCTAGTGGCCACTTCCGATGTTTTACTAAACCAAAGCATTTTCTAATTGACATTTGCACGTACAACCTTCAAACACATGATTTTAGAGGCTCATCAAGTGATCGTATCATCCGCATCAGCCAGACCTCCAGCCAACTCGACAAATCAAGTAACAGATTGGCTGTAAATTTAGCCAATCAGAGCTCAGCAAACTGGCTGTGGGTGGAGCATTTGGTGTAACCAGCCCATAAAGAAACACATTTACATGTGACGTTCATATTTAGCTTCATTTGCCTGCATGATCTGATAACGTCGAATGTCGTGTAATGGGATTTTGGCATTCGAGAATAAAAACGAGTTGATCCATCGACCATTAGGACGGACGGTGGCAGATAAATGTTGCAGCTGTTTAGCAGGATCTCCCCATATTTACTCTGACAGAGCAGAGCAGAAGCAGACGGCAGGAACCAAATGAGCCTCAGGATAGGCCAGAAGATCTGAACAAGACCAGACAAATATTACAATTCCAGCAGTTTATCTGGTCTAGATATGGCAGAATATGGACGGGGGGGATTAAGAATATCTGAGTATGGAAGTTTTATAACTGCTCCTTAGATAACATACATCTATAACAAAGAGCAATTCAACCAGGAGGTACTGAGTCAGAGCGGGGACGCCTGCAGTGAGCAGCTACAATGGATGACCACAACTAGAGCTCTGGGAGGGCACTGAGGTAGTCTGACACCATTTTAAACAGTCCATTGACCTCATCATGAGGTTCACTCTCAGCGGGAAGTCTCCTCTCTTTGATACTTACTCTGCAGTCCACTGCCGCTAACGGTCCGTTGGCTAAAACGGGCGCTCTCGTTCAGCAGGTGCGAGTGTTTCCCCTCACACGTGCTTGTTTGGAGAAAATTTACAGCTTTAATATCCACTCACAGATCTTATGCCAGAGGATTATTGAACATTAATTACATTAGCATTTTCACTCTGACAACAAGGTGGCTCCTTATCTGTGATCTTCAAACTGTGACTGGGAACTATTGATCTGGGCCATGTTGTCATTCAGATGATAATTAGCAGCGGGTGAGAGGTCATCCTCCAATCCCTTTGAACATCTGGATGCGAGTTCCTCAAGGACAATGGGAGCTGCAGGATGCTGCCAGTCTTTCCAGGCCGCCACATCTTTATGTGCCAAAGTCCATTATACAATTTGTCTAATTAATTCCCACATTCCGGCGGAGCAGCACAACACACAGCGAGGGGAGAGCGGCGTGAGCGGTCCAGCCCGACAACAGCTACGCGCGGAGGCAGCAGCGATGCACCTGCTGCCAGGTTTAACCCTCTCTGTCTGTGGTGAACGAGGCCGTTCAGCTAAACAGGAGAGAGAAGGCGTTCGCATTAGTTCTGTTCTCAGTGCACATTTTACTTTTCCACCATCTTATCTTCTCGACAACACTATTGCATTAATCAAAAGAAATTCTGTGTGAACAGTACAGCGTGAGTGTGCCAGAGCTTTAGAGGTGGCGCTATCGCAGGTTAGCCTTATCTATAATTAAAACTGTATTTTAACGACATGCAAATGGAGATATTAGCAGACCTAACATATATCCTTCTCAGCGTGGCGGGGAAACGGTTCAAAAGAATCATTTTACAGACATCCTGATTTGCAAAAAAGTATTGTAATGTATTCTTTCGCGTGAGTAAATAAAGGTTCCTCTCCGTGGGTGCATTAAATTCTGTCGCCACTGCATTTATGTTATCATTAATGCGATGAATAATTCCGTTTGCACACTGCAAAAGTGCTTACAGCAGAACTTTGAAAGAATCAACAGAACAAATTGTGTGAGAAATTCCTAAATGGTCTTGTTTAAGTGTGGAAAAAATAATCTGCTTCCTTTTCTTCTTGCAGTGTTCCATGCCAGGCCCAACCGCTATGCTTGACCACCCCGAACAAAGGTGCATTAATCCGCTCGGAGGAAGGGCCACAGAAGACAACAGATGTTACTCTGGTGCAAAGGCAGCACCGATAAGGACTGGAGAAAACAGAGGAGTGTCTGTTTGAGTCTGTCACTTATTATGCCCTGTAAAAAGCAACATGAAGAGCCCGCGGTCCTGTTTGTCAGGCAGGCTGAGCTGTTGTTGCAGCAGGAAGCAGCTTATCGCGCCTTCTGATAACATACAGGAATGTAAATGAACTGCTAAACTGTACTTGATCCAAATGTGTAAGGCACAAATGTAGGTGGGTGTGGGTGTGTGTGTGTGTGTGTGTGTGTGTGTGTGTGTGTGTGCCTGGGGAGGATGCACACAAACAATGCAAACATTGCCCCCTTGTGGTACGTGTTCACTTAATATCCAAACTTTGACATGGGCAGTAATTCCAAGTTATTAAACATTTTGATACATTCAAACCTCGGACTCCTGACCCGTTTCTATCCATCGCTCTCTCGTTCTCTCTCTCTCTCGTTCTCTCTCTCTCTCTCGCTCTCTCTCTCTCTCTCTCTCTCTCATTAGAGCGGTGTTGATTTCAATGTCATTTAAAGTCACGGCTCTAATTTATTGGCTCCTTAATACTGATGGACAAAGGTCGTGAGCAGTGCTGTGAGGCGTTCTTTCAGGTTTATCTGCACGGGTCATTAACCTTGACCCTGGTGTAAATGCACTTCAGTCGGCGAAGCTCCCCCATCCTGCATGTGCTCGTCTCCACGCCGCCAAGAAGTATCTCCCAGCGACAGCCACTCACAACGCTGCCCTGTTAGCTCAAGTACTTTAAACTTGCCTTAATTGTCACATGGCAGCCAACACAGCTCTCTTAATTGATCTGACCTTTCACAGCGCTTTCTAATTTCCAATCCCACTTTCATTGTTCCATCTGGCCACTTTAAAAGGCGACATCTGGTTGACTGTACTTTGCCCGGTGATCTCTGTACAGTTATTTTTAAGCTTAATATATTCTTCAACAGATGTTATTTTTTTATATAGGTGAGTGAGGACTGAACTCTAAATGCCAGCCTGTAACATTTTCATCCAGTCAAATAGTGACGCCAAGATTTAGGAAACTAAGGCTTCCTATTTTACCGAAACGTCTTCAAATATTAAAATGATTTATTTGTGTTTGTGAGCAAAGTATTGCTTTGTGATTCATTCTCGCTGCTGTAATATGGCCCTTTTCTCCAGCAGTGTCAGAATATCTAAATAATTCCTCCAGTATCAGACCTTAGCTTTCTTCTTCTTCTTCTCTCAAAGTGATTAAAAAGCTTTTCTGTCGAGCTGTTATTTGCACATCAGTTCCACCATAGGGCATCTTTTTCTTAGCACATCCTCAGCAAGATTTCAGTAACTTCAAGCAGCAGCAGTCTGTCCTCCTTCTCATTCTCTTCTTTAATCCTTTGTCTGCTTTTGCTCTTTATCAGCCAACATGGACAGTGTGTCGCACTTCTACATTTCATCCACTCGATAAAGTTCCTATACGCAGTGTTTTGATGAGGAGATAGTTCAACCTGCAGGCTGTTAAATTAGTCCCATATAATTGACTGATTAAAACTGATTGACTGCTGAAATATAATGACAGATTATGGACTCTTTGCCCTGCTATTTTCTTACTTTAGGACACCCTAAAACCAAAGTAAAATCATTGATAACATTTCCTTGAGTGGGTAAAGTTCTTTCATCAAAACACTTTGAAATTGATCCGCGTTATTATATCTCATATTGATAAACCTGTAGTAGAAATTCCAAGTGCTTTGTGCTTGTTTAATTATTTTAGTTTGATAACGAACCGTCTTAGTCTCACCGGACTTGTGGGATTGACGTGCGGCAGCCTCAAGGTCAGGATGTGCCGTTCTCCTGGAAGCCTGCAGCCACTGATAGACACGTCTTCCCTCTAGAGTCGTACTGGAGCAAACACACCACAGAACATCTGCTCTCAACCGGCCCTGATGGAGCCACACTGACACAGAACGCCCACCTCGCCACCTAATTCCCAGGCCGAGGCCAGATGGCGGCCCGCGCCGCAGCTCCCTCGCCTCCGTGTCCCGGACAAATCAGGAGGTGGAATGGCCTGCAGGTACCGCCCCAGGCAGGCCTGTGCCACTCACCGCTGACCACCCTCTGGTGGCTTCCAATGTTCCTTCCTGTCAAAAGACAAATTGTTCAACAGACTGCTCTTTTATGAATTCACCCTGCGGTCCGTTTTTCAAAAGAGGTTAAGGAAAATCCTTGGCCTGAGCCGCTCAACTTTGAGGCAGAACTCTGTTCTCTGGAAAGTTGCAAGGTCTGGGCTCGGAGCGGCGAAATCACCGCTGAGACTCTCGGCTTCTCCACAATGTCAGACAGCTACTCCAGCTGGCACAGGCGGCTCTCTACAGGCCGCCGCGTTTGACCTCTGAATTATATGCTCTGATGCCATCACAAACAGGAACTCCGATGAGAACGAGGGAAGAACCTATTTTGTGGTCATCCTGGAGCCATTTTATGAAACATAGAGAAGCAAATGAGCACGAACATTTAAAAAAGGCTCCATTTTCATCTCCTGAAAAGTGTTTATTTGCTGTCAAGTTCCAGAAGTGAACACTTACGTTTGAAAAAGGATAAACACAAGTGAGTGAGGTTAACCACTAGCAGATTCTGAGGAGGTCGAAATGTCTCAGGAGCTGCTTTTACTCACCTGCTTTCCAGTCATTTTACGCTGCTGGATCTCACTTTCAGGGGGGGCTGAGCAGTTTTAGCAGCGGAGTCATCTTTTACAGGTGACCCGGTTACAAATGCCACCACAGATCAGAGATACAAGTGTGATTAATCTCTGCTGACACCCTGACGGCACCTTTTTTATGCAGCTTTTCATCTTGAGACTGCCCAAAAGAGCTGTGTGGCAGAAATAGACTGTAGCTCTAATGACAGTAAAATCTGCCTGCTGGATGCCTGCGATATTTGCTCAATTAACCTTAGTGCTATTTCTGGTGATACCCCAGGTTTGCTCTAATTCATGTAGAAGTATGAGAGCTGTAGAGCACACAGGAGGCATTCTTTCCCATTAAGCTCTACCTGTTCATACAGCTGCCAGCGTATTTACATTATGCATAACTGTGGTATGTGGCCGTTTATTCTTAATGCTATTCTTATATACTTGAAAAGTGCACCCAGCTTTTCTAATAGGTCACAATATACATGTCACATCATTTTTATTAAAGCTTTGTCTTCTATTAAAACAGATTTAAATAAAGACATACACGCTGTTTTAGCCCAATAATTTGCAATAATAGTGTCTGTTAGTGGACTGGAACAGGATCCTCCTCTATAAACAGATGCCTGAATACTTTTGAATGAATATTTTCTCCTCTTAACAAGTCCTATAAATACTAAATACAAGTCCTGTAAATACTATAAACATCAAGTGAAGCACCACTGAAGGAGCCATGAAAGTGTTTCAAATACGGAGCTATTAGGAAAAAGCCGCATCGTCAGGATGACTCAACAGCCTCTGCTGACACGGGGAACCATTTATTTCCAAGCGTGTTTACTGTAAAAGCAACATCCTGGAGAAGCACCGTGCAAGAGCACACTTGACCATGTGACACACTTGTGGAGACAGAGAGGTAGAAACATCTCGAGCCAAGCAGGACGGTGAAATGATCTCTGCCACCGGAGCTGCATGATGGAAGTGGTGCCTGTGTATTTAGGCTCTCGCCACTTGTGTGTGTTTACGTCTTTGAGGTGTGGTTTCAGCTGTCTCGTCACTTCAGAGCTGAAGGCCTTTCAGAGGGGAGATGGTTGGTGCTGCGGGGGGAGGCGGGGGTGCTGCTCCTCTACCTCCAGTCCCTCATGATCTCACCGCTCTGCCAGAGTATATCAGGCTAAAGCAGCGTGATCATTAAATGCCCATGCTGCAAATCTTTTTAATTATTCTCCTTCCTCCGCGGCCTGTTTAATGAGAGGACTCTCCACAGATAATGCAGGTAATTGAACAATGGGATTCACCCATTCAATTATTGACCATTGATTCAAGGCTTGACGTGTAATTCTCAGCAGTAGCTGCGGGGCTCAGCATTCAAAAATATGTTATATGTTATATTACAGCTCTCCAGTGGTAGGAGGGGGGGCTGATTCAAATGATTTCAGTTTATATTTGGCTGGTCTGTTGTCTGTACTTGCTGAGGAACACGTAGCTGATGTCCAAGACNTAATTACTGAAATAATCACTGTTTGTTTGGCATTAAAGCTCATTTCCACACCATTTCCTTTTTTCCCCTAGTTATTCTTGTGATAAATGCACAATTGTTGATCTTTTAAGTGTTTTTCAAGTATTCTGGGGGTGCCCAGATCCAGTCCCCGAAGGCCATAATCCAGCCGGGTTTTCCGTCCTGCCAGATAGACCAGCTATCACCTGGGATCCTCTCTGGAGGAAGCTTTTTCTGCCTGGTAGGATAGAAAACCCGGCTCTGGGCATCCTCCTCTGATGTTATATCAGCTCTCATTTACATCATTTACTCTGCTCAGGTCTCTGACAGTACGTGTTTTAATCACTGCTAGCGTTAGCAACAGGTTTCACAACTAAGTGTTTTGCCCTCTGATAATGACGATTAATTATCCTCTGATATGAAAACATGCAATAAACATCTAAATACAAACATTTCTAGACACAAGCTTTGAGATTTTACTGGAGGAATGAATAAAACCCAGTTACCAGTGGGTAAAGGTTCCCCAGTTTGACTGAATTTCAAACCTGAGGGCTAAATCTACAAACTGCAGAATAAACCCCAGAGAGAGGCCAAATTCCCCCACTGATCATCCAATTTGGTTGATAGCAGTGTGTGTGTGTGTGTGTGTGTGTGTGTGTGTGTGTGTGTGTGTGTGTGTGTGTGTGTGTGTGCGTCTCAGAGGAATCCTTCATCACGCTGCGTCGTTGCGGCGGCCCACATTGAACCAGCACATTAATCATAAGCAGACAAACGGCGTGTTGTGTCTGTCGGTAATTGTGACTCTCAACCACACTTAGCCTATAGCTACTCCCAACACGAGCTGATAAACAACTCTATTACAGCTGTGCATGTAGGACACGTTCAGCAGGACAACAACAGCCAGGCTCTTCCTTCAGTCAGGAAATAGCGCTGCTTTTACAGAGGAGACCATATTTTCCCAACAGCAGCTGTCAGAAGATGCTGGTGGAAATAGTGTTAAACGCTGCCCACACACACACACACACACACACACACACACCCACTTCACTGGTGAAATTCACACCTCCAGCTTGAGTCATTATCATAATTGTTACCAAATAGTGTGGCTCCAAAGTTTTAATTGCACTACCATTAATTTTCAATCTGAACGAGTCCCTAGCGAAGACAATTTAATTCCCAAATCGACATCCACGCTAAAAAAAGATCTGATATAAACACGCGGATAAAAAGAATAATAATAATAATAATATCTCAAGGGCCAACTTGTAGGAACAAAGCGAGGAGGGAAATTGTTTCAGCGCGGTTTCGAGGCAGGCGAACTGTGGGAGCAGTTCCTCCTCCAAGGCTTTAAAACAAATATGCCCTTCAAGTGACGCGTTATCATCATCTGTGCACTGCAAATAAACCAGGCTTTGCCTCATTTCTCTCCAAGATAAAAGACCGGTCATTTGAGTATAATGGTCAGGGCCAGCCGGATGAAATAATAAACCATTCATTAAACCGAGCACACAAGTGGTAACTTTTCTAATAAAAAGATTCTGGAAGTTTAATTAATAGCGGTCGTTAGCGCTCGTTTAAAACTTATCGATTTAGGCATAACAATATGTTAAAATAATGTATCCTGCAGCAGTCACGGCCCTCCCCCGGCGGGGGCCCCTCTTCGCGCCACAATGTAATCAACAGATTGTTAGACATGCATTTTCTGAGCCGCTGACAAGGGCTGATGAATGGGGTCGAAGGGAGCCTTCCTAATCCATCCATTGCTGCAATTTATTATCTTATTTTAATTGTATACACAAACATTGAGGTGATTTAGGTGACACAGTGGAAAGATGAAATCCGTTTATATTAAAAGGGTTGCTCACCCCTGGAGCTCACTGCCAGCAGCACCTTTCAATGACTGCTTTTAACAACATGGTTATTGTTTTATTGATCAGGGTTTTATTACAGATTTGACACCCATGTTATGTGTTAATCGAACCGCATATAATTTTTTGACACATATTTTACGAGATTATGACTGCAATTAATTTAATAACTATTATTTTTTCGGCGATTTCAGCCTTAACGAGGTTTGCGGGAGAGTGCTTCCATTCGTCTTGGCCCTGTTGTCACTCATGCACTCTCCGGCACGGTGGCGCGGAGCGTGACCTTAATGGAAGCCGGGGAAATGGCCAATCGAGCTAGCGTCCACACTCGCCAGCCCATTGCGGAGCCTCCCTCTTTTGTTCTAGGAAGTGATATCACTATTAAGGAAGCCATTCATAGCCATATAATTCCTCCTTTCTACACTTAAAGGCTCCCAGCTTATGGGAAAATTATACAACTCAGCCTTTGCTCAAAAGTACCTTGAGGATGTGTCATTTTTCAGGAAGTGCACGTTTAACCTGGGAGGGGGGGAATAACCGTTTTCTGCAACGTGAAGACGGATTAATATCTTTTCTTAAAACACAAATTACGCAACATTGCCGTCGCACGCAGTAAATCAGGACGACGTGGACGCCCGGTGACGGTCGGCTGGCAGTTTGAGGAGGACGGGGGGGACAAGGAACATAACATTGTGTCAAGCCCAGATGAAGCTCAGGCATCTATAAAGGCGGACACAGAATGAGGCCACTGTTGGTCAATAGCCTCCATCTGCGTCTCCTCTCATCTCTGAGAAGTGCACATCTGCTGAACATGGCACAATTTATCTATCAGAAGAATTATTAATTAATAGCTCATCTCATCCGCTATAATTGAGGACAGATCTGGAACGCCATTAGCTGTGATAATAAAGAGAGTGATACCTCCCGCCCACCTGAGCACGCGGGAAAAGCCTCCGCTGCTCAGGCCTCGTCAGCAAATGTATTCTTTTACACTGTACTTCACAACTTATAGGTTTGTCAAACCAATTTCATTCTTTTTAAATCTTCATAGCAATTATCTTTTTGCATAATCAGTTTCAAGACCTTGGGGGTCTACTGGGTCTTGTAACGTCTTTAAAATAATTGTTCGGATAGTAATTTGAAGTTTTGTGGAAATTGCTTAATAATCAGATCCCAAAGTCAATATTTGGCAGAGGAACTAAGTTGTAGATGGGGAAGACTTCATGTGGCTGCAGAAGAAATGTGGACCAGCGTGAAATTGAATTATATCAAAAGTTGGAGCCAACTTGATGTAAAAGTGCGTGCGTGTGCGTCTGTGTGTGTGTGTGTGGGGGTGTGTGTGTGTGTGTGTGTGATGCAGGTGTGGGATTCAGACATTGAAGATAAAGCACCTTTGAATTTGTCTTAATTTTGCATTTAATCCATCAAAAGAAGCGTAAATTCAGAGCGCTATCGATGTCAAATAAAGCTGCTTTATCTTGAAATAGGAACAGATGTTGTGCACCTAACGCAGCTGCTGTCCGCTCTGAACGTTGGAAAGATATCCAACTTTAAAGAGAGGGGGCCATTTCATGTTTGTCCCAATTACCCTTGTAATGAGATGTATCTGAGTCTGCGGTAATGACAGTAATTAGAAAGATAAAGTGGCAATGTGTGAAAACAGAGTTGGCATATCAAGCAGACGCAGCCTTCGGTCTGATGTGCGGAGGAACAAAAGAGGAACAAGACGCATGATCTTTAACAGCAAGGACAAATACAGGAAAATACAGGTCCTACAGAGTGCTCCTCTTGACTCCTAAAGTATATATGAATCACTAACCTTATTACCACGGTGACACAGCACGGAGCTTTGCTTTATGAATGCTACTTAAGGAGCATCCCATAATGTGCACTGACTAAAACCCAATCATAATCTGTCTTGGCCAATAACAACAAGACAATGCTTTAGAGAAAGCGTCTGATGTCATATCATCATTACACTAATAGCCGACGCCCGGGCCGCTCTTAGCCCCACCCGATCACTCATTCTAAACTGCTTATTGGTGAGAAAGCGTCAATGATCAATTCAGGCATTTAGCCCGTGGAGCAGGACTTAAGTCTGTGCCAGCATTGATTATCTGAAGGAGCAAATTGGTCTGTAATAATGCTTATTCCTCATCACGTCTGCCGGGAGCAGCTCTTCGCTCCACTGACGCTGGCAGTCGTTTTGCTCCTGAAACAAGCGTTTTTTCATCTGCACGCTACAGTGTTTGTGTGTTCTACGCTCCCTGGGCGTGAGCGCGTGTATCCGCGGCATTCTGCAACATTTATCCTTTGCAAATGTAAATGTTCAATCGTTCACGTCACATAGATAATTGAATTTATTCTCCACGTGTGTTGAAAGTGCAATGGGGATCAGGTCTAATATTCTAGACATTCCTTTCATGGAATGGAGTAAAATAAGACAGAGGCTTTTATGCTGCTTATGGATCCTTTTAAGCATAACACAGACACAGGGAGCCAAGAATGGACCCTTCAGCTCTATTGACAAAGTAAAATGAAAACGATGGCCTCAAACCAGTAAAGAAGCATAAAATCAGAACAATACACCCTAAATGTTAATAGAAAAAAAATTCTATTTAGCCTTTTAGTGGGTTGAATAACTTCAAGGCGTTTTGGAAATACCCTGTGGATCACGTGGGGGTCCCAGGTGGGGCTGTAGCCTCAGGAAACTCACTTCCTCCACTGCGGAGAGAATCCCCAGTTGGTTTAAGTCATAGACGCCAATTTACCCCACCCCGTCCCTCTCTGGTTTCCTTTGCTGTGTAAGGTCATTTATCTGCCGTTTTAATTTGGAAACGGTGGATTCTTCCTTTTGTGAAAGCAGCAGGAGACCCCCCCCCCCCCCCATCCTCGCTGGGCTGCCATAAAGGTAAGCAGGTGTCCTTAAAGGTGTCGGAAAATTAATATAACAGACGTGTTCAATTAGTGCCGAATGATCTTGGAAATGAATTATTGTGTTCTTAATGGATGGAGCAGAAACGTTCCCCAGAGCACATAAGGTGAGCGCTGCATTAAGGTGCAGCTTTAAATGGATCAGAACAAAGTGCTCCTCCGTAAATTCTGTGGTCCAAAATAAAGATTCTAATCCTCCAGTGAGTTATCAGCCCACCAGAAAGAGATGTTTTTGAATTACATTCCCCCTTTAGTATTACTTCAAAGTGAATTTATAGGAAACAGAAAGAATCTTTCATCTAAGCAACCGAATCAGAACCAACACGATGACGTCAACTGACACACAGCAAAAAAAGAAATCTCCAAATCAACAACTGTAAAGCGTAAATGATCATTCCAAATTAAAGAAGCACAAGTTTTGAAGCTCTAGGAGCAAACTGACTTTTTGATTGTTAAAAAAAAAAAAAGAGGTTTAACGATGTATGGGGAAAAAAGTGAATACGACATCAAACGCCATTTTCCTTTGTGTTCGCTGGCCTCAAGGTGACGAGGGAGACTTTTCTCATCACCAGAGCTAACGATGACATTTATTCTCTGTGGAACTCATTAAGGGCAAAGGAAGAGGGGGGGGGGCGTCTGCCCTGGCATGTTCAACAACCTCAGACGCTCCAATAAAACAAATAAATATGTTGATTAAAATACCTGATGAGATAACAGGAAACGGACAGAAGGAGTCCGACTGTTACCGATGAATCAGCTGGTTTCGCAATCAAAAATCACTGATTTCATCAGAGTTAAAGAACTTTCTCAGCTGTTGGAGGCTTTAGGTTGAGTCCAGCTGTTTGTTTCTTCCATATTTTAGCCTCCTGCCTGCTCAGGAGGAGCGGGAATCCTGCCGATCTTCCCTGGACGAGATCTCAGCCTGTCGCTGCTGTTGGAAAAGCTTTAAGATCTGTGACGGGTCCTGGCCAACGATCAGCAATTAGACACAATCTGCAGTGTGGGAAACAACGAGGGCAACATGGTGAGTTCAGATCTGCGAGGAGGGTGAGGAAAGCACCTCTGGCCGTCCTCCTCAGGAGGCACATTTACAGCGAGAGCTGCAGAGAGCTGAGCAGACAAATACTCACATCTTAATTTTTCAATTAGCATAGCTCTTGTTCTCTAAACATATGCAAACACAGCACGACATCTATTAAAATGCAACTCTAGCGTTGAGCCTAATTAGAGTAAATTGGTCGGCCTGTGTTGGGCAGAATCAGAACGCAGCTCAGCGCTGCTGTTTAGCTGTTTAGCTGCCTGCTTCTCTCCCAACAAACAAACTTCATGCACGTGTTGAGTGGCCTCACAGTCAGACGTGGCAGGAGGGAATGTCGTCAGCAGCCCGTGCAGTCAGCAAAATCAGCATTAATGCGGATGATAATGCCTTTTGTCTGCGTTGCTTCATAATACATTTATATAGGTAGCTGCAGTGTTAATGTGATTTTTCCTTTTAGTGTGTAATGCCCTGCACTTTCCTGGCTTCATTAGCACTTCATAAAGGAAAGTAAGTCCAACTAATAAAATGTTGCTGACTTTGTCCCGCTGATGTTTTAATAGCAGCGGATCTTCGGTGTTTTTTTTTTATTTTTTTCCGGCGTCATTGGAACATTGGAGAGGCTTCAGTGCAGCCGGCAGCCGGCCAAATGGACTCTGTGAAATGTAAAGGATAATTCGTCCTGGATGCTCTCAGCTTTGCCGAGACAAACAGCAGCCAGGGCGAGAGGCTGCTCCCAGCCGAGCCCCGCCGCAGAACCCCAGCGTCGGACGCCGACTCCAGCCGGCCTCTGTGGTGAACACACACATCTTTTTGGTTTGATGTAAACAGGTTTGTCACCCGGAGAGCATTTTTCATTTGTGATGCAATGGACCAGATGGCAGATGAAATGACTCTGAGAGCGGAGGAGAGAGACAAAGGGAGCGTAAACACTGCTGAGGAGAGCTCAGCACGGGTGAGAGGAGGTAAGTTAATGTGACTCAGGTCTGAAAGTCACCACTGAGTCACTGTTCCTGTAAATCTCTGCAATTCCTTCCTGGTAACTGCACTACTGGGCTTTTTTCTTTTTAAAGTTGGACAACTTCTGCAGCACTCACATGTGTTTCTCATCAATTGTTTCTTGGTTGAGCTTGAAAAATCTGCAGCTTTCCTCCTCCGTGGGTTTTGATGTGCCGCGAATTTGATTTAAAACATGAATTTTAAATTGCATCAGACCCACTGATGTGAGTAGCTGTGCAGCCTAATGAGAGAATATGTCTGGGTGAAGCACTGGAACAAAACCTGAAAAATGCATGGCATGCCTGCAGGCCTTACTTCTCTATCAACTAATGGTCATGGGCACCGACCAGCTTTACTCCCAGATAGCTCTGGAGGGTACCGGCTGCCTCCCAAACATGCACCCGGATGACACTAACCGGGATGTTTGTTTTGAACTGATCTGCATCAATTAGCCGCCCTCAGGTTCACGGCTCCAATCCCTGAACACCGCCGGCCGGCCGGCCTGAGCGTGTTCGCCTGACAACAGTTCACCACTGTTGGATTATGGCGAGCGGAGCTGCGTCCGTTTGCTTTTCAGCGTCGGGAAGACAACTAATAGTTTATCCGGCTTTCAAAAATTGTTTCCCGAGCGTGAATTAATCATTAGACATTAAATAAATAAAACGGCGAAAGGAAATCTGAATAATTCATTTGGAAAAGGTGATGAAAAAGTAAACAGTGTGCAGTCGGTGCAACAACTCATTAATATCTATTTAAATCAGACACCAACAAAGCCGTCTGCTCCTGGACGCCGAGCGTCCCGCAGCCTCCACGCCAAATCGTTTGTCTCGTTTTCCCGGCGTATCTTCCCATTTATGAGGAGTCGGACTTTTCATTCATGCAGTTTCACATTTTTGGGAAAACAAACAGCTGACAGGGAAGGTGCTGCTTTTGTTGCTAACGTGTTGAACGCCCTCTTTTTGAGCCAGAACGGTTGCAGAGTGAGGGCAGGGGCCCTGAAGGCCCCTCGGAACATGGGTGTGCGGGGACCGCTGGAGACAGAGGTGCTCAGCAGCCAAACACCTGTGGAAGCTCTTCTTCCTCTCTGTTCTCCCTGAAAACGTTCCGAGCGAGCTCGTCCTCCACGGACTCTCTGTCTTCCGGGCCGACCAACAAGGATGGTGAGTGACACCTGGCCGATGAAACACGTTCACGCAGGAAACGACACCGATTCTTCAGTAAATCTGATTAAAAGTAACTTTAAATCGTTGCTTTTTTTTTCTACACGTGAAATTAGGACGCAGTTCAAGTGATCAATTATGGAAATATGAATTACGGAGTAAGTGGAAAAAATGGAGACTAATGCAAATGATGCCCCCCCCCAGAAGAGACCATAGCAACTGCAGCAGACATCATTAACCCCCGTGACTGTATATAAATGGGTAATTAAGCAACGCTAATTAATTTAAAGATGCAATTTGAAATATATGTAATTTCAATGGTTTCATGAACAAAATATGAGTGATTCACCTGCGTACCCATCAAGCCCCCCCCCCCCCCCCCCACTGTCATCACCTGAGTCTCAGGTGACTAATGCCAGTTTATGGAATCCCAGTTTCCCCATTTACGCCACTGTTGGTGGTGACTCCAATAGGCAGCAGTATAAACAATTAAACCTCCACACATGGCCGGTGCTCATCAGTCCCGTCTCAAAGACCCGAATGTCCTGTTTCTCCCACAGTTGACTGTGCTGAAATGGTCCTGAGCTGCCTCTTCTGCCACTTTTACGACCTGATTCGGCTCCTCCCTGCTTCCTGCGAGACGTCCACCCACAACTGCTGCCCCAGCTACAGACACGTGGACGCTGTGGCAGAGGCGACTCGGGGCAGCGATGAAGACGTCTGCATAGACCTGGACTGTGGTCTGTTCAGCTCCTGTCAGGATGCGAGCGACTGTCTGGAGTTGGCCATGGAGGTTTCTGAAATCTGCTATCATTAGAAGCTTTGGAAAGATCCCGTCCCCTGTTTGTGCATGCGGCGACGTTTTCCCGCCTCTTGTATGAAAGAGACATGATCAGTCTGCACATCAATTTAATAGGAAATCACAACTTTTGAGTTTTTGAGCTTTTGAATGCACCTGCCAAGAAGTTAGACCTTTTCCCATTTTCTTGCCCTCAGCACAAGTTTGCGCTTGAATCCTGAGAACTCGGCCACAAACGAAACATCCACGCACTCCTGCTGCCTGGCAACCTTGAGGATGGTTCTTATTCTTGTACCAAGAAGAGCTATTTCAGGATTGTAGTCTAGCAAAATGTGGTCATCGAATAAATATAACTTGAAGATGTAATATCTTTGCTGCTCTCCAGAGATTAAATTCCATCATTAGGGGAGAAAAAGAACAAGTACCTGCTTTGCATCTCCTTCTATGGGATTTTTACATCAGCCCAACATCAGTGTTTAGAATATTAACTGTACACCAGTAAAACCTTGTTATCACAAACACCGCGCTGGCCTTGACAGCCTGCTAAATTCCATGAGGAAAGAGTGACACACCAATAAGCACTCCAGTCTCTGAAGTATGGAAAAAAAGGAATGTGAAGCCTTGTCCCCCTTTGAGCTCGTCTATTTCAGTTCAAGTACCACTGGACACCCAGGAGCTGGTGGGTTTGGCATTTGTAGGACACTTGTCCTTGTTGCTCTCCTCTGCTTCTCTTCTCCAAAACAGTTCTCTCAAGTGGGAGATCGCTCTTTGGATCACTTCAATCTGAAATATGTCCTTGTCAAATAACGGGAAATGGTGCTGTTACGCCAGTGTGGGAACAGTACACAACACAACACCGTCCTCAAGCCTTGTGATTTCCCCAAAGGGTCAGCGTGCGAGCAGAGGAACGGACCACAGAGTTACAGGATCAGCCTCAGTTACCAAATATTTGTTTTCTGCCATTACATGTAAAGAGCGAAGGGCTAGTGTCGCTCTACAAACACAGAGATTATTACAGCCCAGAAGTACCAACAACTGCTGTAGCTGCAGTTAGACGCTGCAGTGATGTGGAGGTTTGAGAGCTGCTGTTGCATGATGGGAAAATTCCCATTGACAAACCAACTCAAAGAGTTTTATTGCATATTTTGCTTTAGGAATCATGAAATAAAATCTCTATATGCTAAATTCCATAGCCAGTGATTAAAGCTGCAAGCATCAGATGAGCTCAGACAACAATGCACATTTTTTTAGGAATAAATTCATGTCAATGTTTCTCGTGCAGGTAACATCTGCAGACAAATCTGCTTGTGACCAATTTTCTCATTAGGTTGCTCTACAATTACAAAGCTGAGTGCTCTGGCTCCATAAAACCCA
This sequence comes from Takifugu flavidus, assembly GCF_003711565.1. Lineage (NCBI taxonomy): Eukaryota > Metazoa > Chordata > Actinopteri > Tetraodontiformes > Tetraodontidae > Takifugu > Takifugu flavidus. The sequence continues at coordinate 1,514,020 of NC_079523.1, read as the reverse complement.
CCGCAGGTCCTTTGTGGGTTTTTCCAACATAAAGTGTGTCTGCACAAACAGATGCCAGTTTTAAAACAAAAACATCTGCACATCTTAAAATCGCTGGAGCTCTTTCAAATTACCTGACGGCTTTGGGAGTCGTGGGGGCTGCGCAGGTTTAGTGCCTTTTAATGACATCCAAACAGCATGTCTTTTACAGGCCCGGGTTCAAATGCTGTCCCATCTCGGCCGAGGACAAGGTCAGGTGGTTTTCACTGTCGCACAACACACGCATGCCCCTTAATGGCTGCACAGAGGACGGCGCTCACCCATTATCCTGCATGCTCGCCTCTGGTCTGCAGCCTAATTCAAAACACTTGTGCAAAGGGTCAGAAAGAAACCACAAGACCCAAGTGATTAAACGGGAAACGTGTTGTTGCTATCAAAACACTTCAAACTACCGCAAACTGCCCCCGTATTGTTTGGTGACACAAGACTCGCATTAGCGAAGCGAGCTAATCGCATGCGGCTTGGCCCTGTTTACATGCATCTCTGCTCACTAATCGGATATGAGCTTTCTTCAGAGTTCAGGCCCTGATCGCTTCATTAGTGTGAAGCTGCTCTTCCTCCTGAGCACACAGCACTAATACCATCTCCCTCCTGACACTACACTGCAGCCCAGAGTGGCCTCCTGAGGAAGCAACGCCGTTAAATATTAATGCCATGTGTTTAGAGGGGTTTTATTTCAAACAGCGGGCATGTCAGCATCAAATGTAGCGGTCCTCAAAATTAAGTCCGTGTGGAAAAATGGGATCCCGGAGCTTCCAATGTGGATGCGCCTTCGGAATAATTTAATCCTGTTCTTTTCTGTTAATACTGCCAACGTTTTCACAGTGATTCTCCTCAGCGGTGATTCTCCTCGAAGGGCACTGCTGGTTTCTGCAGACAAACGTCCCGAAGTGAGGAATGCCGGGGCGTATTTCTGGTGACATCATTTCTGTTAAAGGTGCATGGGTATCTCATGAGTCCCCTTCTGCAGTTACACCCACCATCTGAGCACAGTGTCTTGGCCAGCACCACATACGTGCATGGTTGGACCATCAGAGCAGCAGGACAATAATGAAATAACTGGAAATAACTGCCGTGAAATTTGTCAGATGTCCTATTTTTTCTCATCCCGTCTATCGTCCTAATTTGGATGACAATTCCACAATTATCCCATCAAATGAACCTGACCTCACTCCCAGGAAGAGAAGTGGTTTGTGTGAGCATCATCCCCAATTAGGTCAGGGGCGTTAATAGTACAGTGGAAAAGGAACGCTCCCTGCAACATCCTCCTGGAATTGCAACTGACACCACTGACTCTCTTGGATCTATATTTGGGCCACGCGTGTGGATGTGTGTCACCCATGTCTGCTCGCCTTAATCTCCGCAGCACAAAGTAAGTGAGCTGTGCGCCCATGGGCAGACATTTTCAAGGCACAAAGGGAACTCCCAGCGGGCCCAGCAAGAACCAGGCCCTGGGCAGGTTTTTATGATACCTTTCAATCAGCAGATGATTCCCTCTTGAAATGACAGGTGATTCAACTCAGCCTCCAATTAATAATCCTGTTTTAACAATTAAGAGCGGAGAAGGGAGAGAATGGCGAAGAGAGGACGGATGCTTTGATAGTACGAGCAGTTTTACACACACACACACACGCACTTATCTTCTTAATCCAGGAGCCCTACCAGCACACACATTCTGGCCAGGAGCTGGCATGGATAAGGGGGTGGGGGTGAAATGAGGAGTAGAATCGTGTACTTGGATAATGCAAAAAGGGGTGACAAGAGGGTGGCAAAGGGATGATGGAGTGCATCAAGCTGTGGGTGCCCCCGTTCTATCCTCCTGCCTCCACCCCCCACAGCACTGAGGAAATTAAAGAGCTGTGTAGCTGGAGTAAGAGAGGGGAGGAGAAGGTGATTTAGAGCACGGCACAGAGGGATGAGGACCCGGTGTATCGGAGTTAATTACTGAATAATGAGGAACAATTTATTGTGTTCTTGTTAGAGACATCAAAATGCTGCTGGGTGCTAAATATGTAGAGAAAAGAATGCCTCGGTCACGCGTCTGTGCTTTGTTTTTTTAAAATGTGCATCTAATGTAATTAAAATGCCAATTCCTCATATCCCTCTGCCTTTTAACATTTTTTTGTCACTTTTTGCATTGTGTATTACTTATTAGGTCCTCAAACGTGAGCTAAGACACACACACACACACACACACACACACACACACACACACACACACACACACAGAGTTGATTGTGAATTGCCAGAAAAATCCACCCAGACATGAATGAAGATGCAAACTCCACACAGAATGAAACTGAAGTGGAATCACGTCCCAAATTCCTCCCAAACTGCCAGTGACGACACATCAAACACTAACAAGAAGAGACTCGTGCACGTAGGACTGACACGAGGATGAGCCACAGCTCGGCTTCTCCTGTTTGTCTTTGTATCTTTATGTTTGTTTGGGGAGGAATGAGCTCCGTAATGTGCTGTAAGCATCAAATAATGGTGATCAAGTGTCACCTCGGGGTTTACACAGATACATTTAGCATCATCGAGTCTTGCTCAAACATTAAAACACTTCCAACATCACAATATAAGGTCAGAAACTGCAAATCTGGAATGAAAGGGTGTGTTAACATGTTAAATTGTGACTTCCTTTTTTTTCGAGAGTTTGGCTTGTGAAGGAAACTTTATTACCTCGACGAAAACGCGAACTGTCGGATCCGGTGTCGGCCTGTCTGAGAGCAACGTTTGTGGTTCGAAGTGAAAAAAGCCAAATTTGACCAGAGAACAAAGCAGCTGTCTGCCAACAACCCTCGTCAGAAACAACCCACCACTGTTTTTGAATTTGGTCCATGCACGCGTTTGCTGTGCACGCACCAACGGCGTCGCTCGTCTTCAGCCAAAGGTTTGGTGAGGATGCCGCTCAGGAAACGGCCGCTCCAGCACCAGCCCCACCGCCGTCACCTCCAGATTATGACTTTAACTTTGTGTCTAAGAGCAACAAAAATCACCGGATCACAAATCACAAACTCTGAGAGTTGCACGCGGTGTCTCTCATGACATTGGAGGGGAATGGGAGAAGGTGCGACCAGGCTGAGGTGCCCAAACAGATGCCATCCATCTGAGAGGGATGCAGCCGTTGGAATGATCCTGCTAGACAGATGAGTGCTACTCGAATGTTAATGAGATCTCCTTTAGACGGGCATAAATTAAATGATTAGGCGTCTGCAATCATGCAAGGTCTTTAGGTGTCCCCTATTTATGGCATTTGAAATGCAGCGTGCTGTATTTACGACACGTCTCTGCTGCGAATGCTTTGCCACCTGAGCAGCCCGACGCTTTCAAAAGACGAGTTTTTTAATGACCTGCACATGAATCACTCGGGCAGCGTCGTATTAGAAGGGCACCCCCCCCCCCCCACACACACACACACACACACACACCAACCCCACCACCCCCTTCTGAAAACAAAAAACACCCACTGAAAACGACGTCTGACCCGAAAGCGCGTTTGTTTCAGCAGATGCTGCGTTTAGAAGGTGGAGAAACGGGCTCGCCGGCCTCCGAACGCGATTGCGCAACGATAAATCTTCCTCTTCTCCAGCTTACCGGCTCCTCATTGTCCTGCGAGTCGCAACAACAGCTATTTTCATCTTCATGATTGCATTAATTACAGCATAACTCATGTCTCCAGACTCCAGAAGTGTTTTCCCCACAGAGAACCGGGTGTCAGGGCTTTAACAAAGGGAGGCAACAGTACATATACCCACTTGGCACTTCATTAATCAACAGGAGAAATCGGCGTGACACCATCCAGATCACAGAGAACTACCTGGGTTTGTGTTTTCCTTTTAGTCTGAACGCTCAAACGCAAACTTAACTGCTTTCTCTTCGGGACTCGTGAGGGACAAACTGCTTTTTTTTACCAAAAACTCGGGCTGATTTTCGAGACTTCGCGGGGACACCAGAAGAGCCTGTGGGTGCACTGGGAATAACGAGATCTTTCAGTCACGCTCGGGCCAAAGCGGCGTCTTTTCAGCAGTTTTGTGGTGATAAAGTGAGAGATATTTTCCTAAAGAATCTGACTTTCCCCCATCTATTTATTAGGGTAATGAATTTCTGACTGCAGTGCCAGTTCCACTGAGCCTGCTTCTCGGCCTAATTCTCTGTAACATTTCCTCTTTGCCGCTGGGGAACATTATATGAAGGCAAGGCTCACAATACCATCAATATGCCCAAGACGACAATCGGACGTCTCATAGATATTAATGGAAGCGCAAATTAAATCAAAGTTGGAGTGCAGCTATCGGGGGCTATGATCAATGCCTTTTGCGCAGTCGGATTTAATATGGAGTTTGTAATTTGAGTATCCAAACAAAATGTGCATCTTAATGGGATGGATGAAAGTAATCCCACATGGGGAGGAAATAACACATTAGCTGCATTGTAATTAGAGAACTCCGAGTGCAATGTTTCCCTGCTTGGGTATTAATGCGGAATAAAAATCTGATATGATGTGGATGAAGGATGCCGACAGTTGAATTGTTTTACAAGATGCATCATGGAATATCCACGGAAAGCAATATAATCGATTCGCCGCTTCAGGGGCCACGGGGCTAATCTGTTCACGATAAATACAGTGCTTTCATTTGGGGTTAACAAAAAATGGTACTTTAAAACCAGAAATCCTAAGAACATAATAATGATGGTGCACGATGTTCCAGAGGTGCTGGAGCAGATTCAGGTCTGAGGAACAGGCAGGCCAGAAGGAGCCTATGAAGGTCTGTGTGGCCTCCAAAGATCTGCCTGTCCTGGAGGATGTGGGAGACAGAGGAGCATCCTTCAGGGTGTCTCATGCTCCTGCATATCTGGGTGGGTCTCACGGACGCTGCTTCTGATGTTTGTGTGGGGACCTCATCTTTTTAGGATCTGTCAACTGGATTCTTAAACTAAAGACTTGTTATAGTGCTGGAAAAAAGGCCCCAAATCGGCCACAGCCGTCTTCTCCTGCTGGTCCTGTCATGAGCGTGAGGCCGGCTCAGCTGATATTAACACACACTGACGGCTTCATAGAGGAAGATGCAGTAAATGATTATCTCTTCAGATGCTTCAGCGCTTTGCAAATCCCTTCTTTATTTCTGTAAAAGTGGAAAAAGGAACCCAAAGATTCTCCGTTTTTTTGCTGCAATCTCAGTTATTAAACGACTCTAATTAAATCTTTTTTTGGTCAGCAAATTTGGACGTCGTGCCGCGGCTCTCGCGAGATAAACGTTGACATTTTCTTGGTGGACAATCCCGCCTCTGATAATAGCATCTGACTTTCTCCACTTCATTTACAAGAGCTAGCATTTCACCCTCAAACGCCTCGCTGAGTGGCCGTAGCTAACCGGACACTATAATCCATCAATAAAAGTGTATTGATACGGTCAGATGTTAATATCTCCTCTATAAACCCTCGGGCCCTCTTGTCACCAGGACACAGCCTCTTCAGCCGCACGCGTTGCCTCACCGTGTTGCTCGGCATCAACTCGGGTCTCCCCCCGTAAACGCTTGCGTGCTGTGACAGCGTGAAGCATTAATCAGAGCTGATTTTCAGCGCCGGGGCACGAGTGCATTTCTCTGCCGGAGAACTGTTTAGCACAACAGCGCTGCATGCAGCAGAGTCCCACTCTGCACCGTAATGGTGGATGTTATAAATAATGGATTCAAGATCACTTACACCTCATGAAGCAGGCTGAGGGAAGCTGCTCAAATGATAGATGTGACTCCTCTGACTGCAATTGTAAAAGACAACAAGACCTTTTCAAGAGGCCTTTGACAGAGTTTGAGTAGATCCAAACATGACAACACAACAACAGTTTAGATACCGTTGGTGAACACGAGGGCTGGAGCTGTTGGCCTCAAATTGCAGTCAATGACTCAACCTGGCTTTCCGCAGGAAACTTCCAACACGCGTCCACCTTCTCCGTCATTCCGCTCGGCTGAAGAACAAAGTAAACTGGAATCCAATTCGTCTCTGGGGAAGACGCACTGTAGACACGAATGGACCCAGCGCCTTATCAGCTCAGTTGCAAATTCATATTTGCTCTTCGTTGTCTCTGGACTTAGACTATCTTTTCTCGGAAAGCTAAAAAGAAAAAAATTATAATTGTAGTCAATGCATTTAAAACGTAGCTGTCCATCATGATGCCGCATGCATTACGCAATACTTGTCTGAATTTCCTTCATGCTGAGCTGTTTGAGCTACGTATTAAAATAAGAGAGCTGCTTTTATATTTTATCACATGCATATGGGAGTTCACTGTTATTATTTTAGATAACAGCAAATAATGTGATAACCTTTTTTGCTGTAACTTTGTGTCTCTGCCTGTGTTTATACTGCCCCTCAGTGGCCAGACTGGGAAGTGAACAACAATGGAATATTTTCCTTTTGTTCCGCAAAACCAGCACACACATTTTTAACATATTCTTTTAAAACAAACTTCCACATTTCGCTATAAAATCTGAGGATAAGAATCCCAATAATTCCTCATGTGCCAATGCAGCTGGAGATAAATAGGGCAGAGCAGACGAGATGATCAGATCTCACTCCATATCTTAATGGGATCCTCTAAAGCGCCATTCCCATTAATGACCAATCCCTCAATTATGTAAATCAGAGACTGGTCACTAAAAGTGAGAAGTTGAAGTTGCTCACATACATACAACAACAGAGTCACATTGCAAAGAGCGCTAATTGGCTGCTACTTTCCAAATAATTGCAGCAGCTGGGGTCACGTCCTCCTCTGACCTCCCCGTTAAGTATTGTTTTTCAGCACACAAACAGTTAATGGAGCAATTAAGTTGACACTCACAAGTGCCACTTAGCAAGAAAGAGCTGGAGAGAGGCGAGCTGGGATGCTCTAATCCTGTGTGTGCCACACAAGAGTCTTGGAGCAGAGCGAGTGACGATGGTCATCGCTCGGCCAGCCTCTCTGCAGACGCTGACAACAGGGTTTGAGTCTTAATTTGATATTCTGCAGGAAAAACTGCAACTGCAGGAGGGTTTTTTGTTTTCCCATCTGACAAACGGTAATTTTGTGTTTTCTAGTGTGGGCTGCTTTTAATCATGCTTCAAGTTCTACAATACTAAGCAGAGCAGCCTCCCACTGGCAGTTATTATTTCCAGCAGCATCGAAAAACATCTGTAAAATCATGTGCGGGATTGTTCCAGCAGTGCTCTCTGCATTTCCTGTGTTGATGTTAAGAAAACATTTTAAAACCGCAGCGCTTCTTTTTTTCCTGCACAGATTCTCTCTGTTTAAGCAGATTCCCATCGTGTGATCAGGAAACTGCAGCATCAATAAGATGCTAATGGCGCAAAAGGTTTAAACCTACAGGTATGAATGTGTCAGAAGGAGATAATGCGGGTGGCTCCTGTTCCTGAGACTAATCCCTGGAGAAGGAGGTGGGAGAGAAAGCCCCTCTCATCTCTTCATCTTCCCCCTCTGCTGCAGACTTTGCCCACCATCTATGACTAAGTTATGCCCTGTCATGTAGTCAGAGACGTCAGATGCCAAGCAGACCAGTGCAGCTCGCAGGTCTGTCACTTGAGCCAGTCTGTCAGTGGGGGTATCTGACAGCCTCAGACTCTGCCGGTGGGGGGGTGGGGCATCCACGGAACCACTCAAAAGGGAGACAGTGAAGAGAGGGGAGGGTGAAAATCACACCAAAGTTGCTGGGACTGACAGTGTCACTGCTTTGGTGACAAAAATCAAGCTAATTAGCGGAGAGGAAAGGCTCTGGTGGTGTCTACTGGCTGGCTGAGTCCAGCTGGTTTTACCTGTCCTGTGTTCTTCACCTCAGTCAGAGGAAAGTGTGACCACAAACACTCTAAACACGACTACTTGAGCCCAACGCGACGTGATTTCTGACGTCCTGCAGATTGAATCCCGGAGCCTTGATGTGAAATTCCAACATTGGACAAATTAGCACTTCCAAGGAGCATGTGACACCTTGGTTAACATATTCCACCTCAATTATATTTCTCTTCAGCTGCCCGGTTATCTGGAACCTTTCCTGGCAATCAGAGGTGCTGTTTTCCCTCAGCCAATTTTCTAGATAATGCAGCTTATCACCACGCTGGCTAAAGTTGCCAATGGAATCAGGCTCCAGTCACCCTCGTGAGCACTAATTGTGTCCCTTTTTTATGCATATTTACCGACTGTCACTTCAAAGAAATCAGCAGCCCATTGAGATACCCAGTTAGCGTGGGGAGACAGAATTGCCTTCGTTGCAAATTAAAATTAGCAAACAAGCTGCTGATAAATAAAGGCGAACGAGGCGGGTGTGTGAGGCTTTGTTCTGGGGCTGTGATTGGGCCTGGTTTGCTCAGTGCCACCGGATGGTTTTGCACAGGGATGGCTGAGACTGAGGGATGCTTCACTACACACACACACACACACACACACACACACCATCCTCTTTTCTACCCCGTGCTCTCAGCTTCACAGACAAACAGATGCAAGCAAGCTGCTATTGTTGCACCAGCATTGTTGGTGTGAGCTCCCACATTTGATTTCCTAATTGAATAGAACAATTAGAACAAGTGTTTGGTCGATTCCTCCCTCAAGACGTCATCTAATTAACCGGTGATGCATTGTTAAAGGACTGAAATTAGTGCATCGTTCTCGGCCGGGCCTCGTCTTATGAAAGCAAACACGCTAATCTCTTTGTGTTCCCTGCAGCTCGGCCCCTCGTGGTGGTCCAGAACAGACAGAACCGTAGGTGAGCTGTTCACTCTGACTGCTCCTGAGGAAACATGTTGCTGGGAAACTACACAGGAGGGCCAAATAAAGCATTTTAGTAGTAATGGAGGGCTCTTACAGAGTTATTAGGTTTGCACCAGATAATTATTCACCAAACTAGAATATTCTATATTGCAGCTCCGGAGGTTCCTCGTGGATACAACAAAAAACCCTCTTAGCTGCTGGAGACCATGTGGATAAAGCCGTGCAAAATTAATTGCCTGATAATGTCCAGTTGTACGCCGTCCTCCGCAACACAGGCAGGAAGCCATTTGTTTGCCTTGACCATCACAGATGCTGCACGCTGCGTGGGACGTGAGGACAGGGGCTCGTTTTCTCTGGGCTGATTAATCATCACAAGGAAGCCTCCAAGTTACACACAACTTTAGTAGTTAACCTCAGCACCTGGCCACACGACTGCCAAATGGCTTCAGTGTGAGGCCGGGATGATGAATACAGGCCAGCTGCAGAGAGACACAGGCTGGTCCTGAGGAGAGACGGCTGCAGCTTCCTTCCGACGCCGCCGTCGTGGTGCAAAGGAGGAACGTGCGCAACAAAGTTGGGGAGTTGGGAAGTGTGAAGGATGTTTGCCGCTGTAGCGTCAGCAGAGTGATTGAGTGGGATTGAGAATGTGGAGGGGAAGGTTGGGCTGGGCTGGATAAGGTAGGCTAGGACCTCAGAGGAGCAGGCGAGGAGGAGCAGAGCCCAGGGCTTACATGCAGATTGAAGGTGAAATCCGACTTATCAGGACAGGAAACACAGCTCAAAATGCCTAACAGCACTAATCCTCACTCAAGACCTGATGATACGGCCCCAAAATACCATTCAGAAAATGCCTTCATCCTTTAAATAAAACCTGCATTGATGTTTTGCCATCTGAAAGAGCCGTAATCCCCCGAGAAGGGAAGGGAGGTAAAAGGAGAGCATCCTCCAAAGCCCCTTTTATCATTCACCCTGCCGCCTGTTGCCCATTTCAAGTGGATGAAAACGTGCTCTTTATCAGAGCCGCCTTTACATTTGTAATTCTTCAGAGTTCAAATGATGCTCTCTTTTCCCCAGGATGTAACGTACGTGATTACACATCTGAGGCCTGCAGGTATCAGTCAGAGACAGAAATCCCCCGCTAAGGTCAGCACGCAGCCAAAGCTGAGCGGAACCATCCTGGGGGGCTGGGAGCCGCTGACCATCACCTGTGCCTTTGTGCCGGCGTGGCTGTGTGGAGTACGTGCACGCACATTCTCCTCAGCAGATGGATAAAAAGCTGTCATTGTGCATTTTAATTGGGCATTTACGGCGGCTGCCCGGGCTTCCGCTTGGCCAGCACAGGTCCCCCCTGATTACACATCATGACAATATCATAACAGATGTCCAAACCAATAAAGAACCCTCCTGAAGGACTGCGCTTAATGCCTGTAATTGATCATGTTCTTTATGCTGGCTGCTATTTACCAGCACGCTCCACTTTTATAGATTGCCCCTGCAGCCTGGACCCCGGCCCATATGGCACAGCGGTCCGCTGGCGCTGTGGCGTGCTGCCGCAGCCTCGCGGCTCCTCTGGAGGAACCTGTCGGCCGTGCTGTCCTCAGTGTGCTGGAGGTCGTTGAAGTTGCTTCCCCACCCAGGTGGAGAGTTCGTTAGTTATTGTCAGATCCTGACGGTTCGTACGGTTGTGGGTGGGTGTTTATCTAGTTATCTAGTTATCTAGTTATCTAGTTATCTAACTGACTGGTCATGTTTAACCGTGGAGCTCAGGAGTGGTTTAGATGGAAAAAGCTCAAACGGTCTGGCTCAGCTGCTCTGCTCCCCAAGGATGGATGGAAGGAAGGGAGGGAGGGAGGGAGGAAGGGTGGATGGAAGGGAGGGAGGGAGGGAGGAAGGGTGGATGGAAGGAAGGAAGAAAGGGAGGGAGGGAGGAAGGAAGGGAGGGAGGGAGGGAGGGAGGGAGGGGGGGGGAGGAGGGTGGATGGAAGGGAGGAAGGGTGGATGGAAGGAAGGAAGGAAGGGAGGGAGGGAGGGAGGAAGGGTGGATGGATGGATGGATGGCATGGATGGATGGATGGATGGATGGATGGATGGATGGATGGATGGGAGGGAGGAAGGGTGGATGGATGGATGGATGGATGGATGGATGGATGGATGCATGGATGGATGGATGGATGGTGGATGGATGGATGGATGCATGGATGGATGGATGCATGGATGGATGGATGCATGCATGGATGGATGGCTGGATGCATGCATGCATGCATGGATGGATGCATGCATGCATGCATGGATGGATGGATGCATGGATGGATGGATGGATGGATGGATGGATGGATGGATGGATGTCGTGTCCTCTCATACTGCAGCTGTGCAGTCGTCGCTGCATTGTAAAAAGTTTCCCCTCGCTGGGGGCCCAGGCCGGGCTGTGCACAGCAGCCCCCCCCCCCCGGCCGCAGGTTACCCTCCACATCCGGCCGACAGCTGCACTGAGGGGACGTTGATTATGACGCAAAAGGGCCGCAGCGAGGCGCAATCGCGGCTCTTCCTGCTCCGCTTCCTCTGCACCGGTTAACGGGCTAAAAGTCACCCAGTCGCCTCGTCCTCCTCTGCTGAAGACCCCCGCGCGGGGAGGGGGGGGGGGGGGGGGGGGGGTAGCCTGGCCAGGGAAGCGGGGTTGATAATCTGGGCGTTCATGCTCCAACATCGCTGCAGCTGCTGCCTCAGGCGAGGATTCAGGGGAGAAACATGAAACGCCTGTTACGGTGCACATGGAGACACAACATGATGTCTGTCCTCAAAGAGGCACATTAATACTGTTGTTCTTCTCATTATTACTTTTTAATATAGTATATATCATTTAGTATGAACCTAAATTGTTCATTGTTGATCCTTTGCATGAAAAGTAACGTTAAAAAAAATCTTTCACAATGCAGAAGAGTAGACAGACCTTCTCTCTCTCTATCTCTTCTCTCACACACACACACACACACACACACACACACACACACACACACACACACACACACACCCTCTTGCACCGCGTGACGGGACTCTTGTGGATCTTGTGCTTTAGGATGCTGCCCTCTGCTGGTCAAAAAGTGAAAACTCCCGATTGAAGGCAGATCCGGTTCGTGCGATAGGTGAATTCCTGGGGGCCCCCAGGCCATCAGGGGGCCCCAAAGCCGCATATTCAGCCTCTTCGGAGGAGAATTTAAATGTCCGTTTTTATCTGTAGTTATCTCATGTGTTCATTTCAGCCCTTATATGCTCAAAAATGAAAGTTACTTATAAATAAAAGAAACTTTAATAATAAGCTGTGGCTGGTGTTTTGAGGCATTATTACCAACCGTTAGCAAGAGGATCAAACAAAACAAACTCCATAAAGAAGTTATCCCAGCGCTGCTGGAAACGGAAGAGAAAGAACAGTGATGAACGGGCCAAGGACCAAGGTAAGTTGTTGGTGATGCGGGAGCTGAGACGCCGTCTTATTGGTTTTTGTTTTTCAAGTTTGTTTATTTGTCCTGCTAGCCAGCTAGCTAGCATCAGTGAAATGCTGGCTGTCATAAAGTTTGTTTTATGCAAGTTGTCCTGCCATGGGATGACTGACTGAGCCCAAACCTGCTTATTCAGATTCGAACAGTTGTCGTTGTTCACTGGAAGCACATTTAACACTTAATGTTATTTTGGCCTTACTTGGGATTAATTCACTAAACTTAATGTGTATATGAGGGAATGGATGTGGAGGCTGTAGTCAAAGAGACTAAGAAGCATTTTCACTGTTGGTTTGTTGGATCTTCTTATTTAAAGTAAACCTTTTTTTAAATAAATTTAATTTAAATAGGAACAATATCTGATTGTCGTGTTTAAGAATGAAAGATGCTGACTTAAGATGTTGAAATAAGTCAGTTTCTGGCATCGTATCAAACCTTTTGTTTGGTTTTCCTTCATCCTAAAATGATTCAATGTTAATTTCATCAAACAGAAACAACACAAATATCATAGAAGTTGCCCTGGAAACCTTTCAGAGGGGAGGAAAACATGAATTATTTTTCCTCATCATGCTAATTTCTTGTTTTTCAGAGTCCACTGCTCATCATTTATATGTCTGAATTCAGTGAGACACATTCAGTGTTTTGATTAATCAAAAATATTTAATCTTTTCCAGCGTCAGACGATGAAACCTCTGGTTTTCATCTTTAACATAATACAGCTGACCACGGGGCAGAAATCACAGAAACCTTCATTTTACTCTATTTTTATTGATTAATTTGATCTCATCTAATTAAAAAGATCTTAGAATCTAACTGGTTTTAGTCCTATCCTACTTAAATAAAAGCTAAGCTGATATTTGAATCAAATTTTCACATAAATATTTTATAGCTGTATTGATTGTCTCTAAATATTTATCCTGATCCTGAACCAACTTGGCTTTAAGAAAAATGATCGATGTTGTTTTCCGTTTTTTTCATATAAGTGGCCATCAGGATAAGACTGGCTGGCAGCCGTCAGTTCAACACTCTGTATTAAATAGATTATTTTTAACTCGTATGTACAGTACAGTGATGCGTTTCACTTTTCTCTTGACTCAATAATTATTTCACTCTGAAATATGCAGCTCATAAAGTACAGCTCAGTCGTCCATACAAAAAAAAAATCTTAAAAACCCGAATAAAAAGTGCCACCTCAGCAGTTCTCACAGGTTGTAGCAACTGTCAACTAACTGATACAGTTCTTTCATATTCACATCACATCAAGGTTTGGACAGTGGGAAACGATTCGGTGACAAAGTGACCAAAACAAAAAAAAACCCTGATGAGACTCTACAGAAAATGTTAATTCCATCCAGCTTAATTTGACGGTCCACAGACATCAATTAAAGCAGGAGGAGGACGGATAATCTGGAATATGATGATGTCACGGAGGCAGCAGCGGCGCTCTGCTGGAGCCTCGCGGTGGTCTGACGGTAGAAACTGTGTTTGTTGGCGGTGGCTCACGTAAGTCTCAGGTTGGAGGACGACGCTAACAGCCTTGCTCATTTTCCTCCAGGCTGGAGCAGGAAGAGTGATGGTTGCTCACGGAGCCGTCCGGAGACATGGCCGACAGCAAAGGGTCACTCGGGGAGAGCGGCGACAGGCTGCTGTCCCTCACCAGTTCCTTTAGCTTACAGTTCCTGGAGTTCTCGAACGCACCGTGATCCCCAGAGTCCGAGTGAATCCGGTCAAAGGTGATGGTGCCGTTGTTGAGGTCCAGGGTCGTGGGAGGAGACATGTCCGGCGTGGAGTTGTGCTGGTAGAGATCGGCCGGGCAGTCGCCGAGCACGGACTCCTGCTTGATGGCTCGTGCCATCAGGTCGGATGTGCAGACAGACATGGATGCCACGGAAAGGCCATGAGCACGGGCCTGGATCTCCAGCTCCTTCAGGAGTGGAAGAACAACATATATCAGCATATAATACGTGTAAACAGTGATGGGCCCCTCATCAGGACCTCATGCTGCCTCTGCGTTCTGTGTGAAGGTCCTCAAGGAGCAGCATTAATGACATCACGGCCAGGAATCAGCCCACTGACCTGGATACGGAGCAGCAAATGGCGGTTAGCGTGCTCCAGCTTCCTCTGCCTGCACTCCAGCTCCTTGACTCTCTGCTGCTCCCGCTGCAGCATTCGGATGTAGTCCACCGAGGCCTTCAGAATGGTCCCCTTATTCCAGCGCATGTCTCTGAGGTAGGCAGAAGACAACGGTCCACAGTCAGAGTCAGCCGACCCTCTGACCAGCTGACTGCGAGAGCAAAGGATTCTTTATGGTCTTTAAAGGCCTTGAAGCATAATTGCCATAAGGCCACGTCAAGAGATTGATGAACAGGCAGAGAGGGAAATGTACAGCATTCAACCACAGACCAGGACTGGAAAAAACCCTCGACTCACGGGTCGTTGGATTTGGGGATGAGGGTCCCCAGCTCCTTGATGCGATCGTTGATGTTGAATCTCCGTCTGCGTTCAACTGAAAGAGCGGCAGGAGTTAGAGCGGAAAAGCCCCGTTGCAGATGATTCTTCACACACAGAGACCGTTCGAGTAGATGGATGGCGTGTTGATATCTCCAACTATTAGCACTCACTTAAGTTGTGGTTGTCTTTCTTCTGGCGCTCTTTAGCCAGAGCGCGCACCTCAGCCTCTGGGGACGAGAGCAACAGAAATGTCATGAATTGTAGTGGTTAATTACTGCGTCGTGATAACATACCTGATGTTATACACAGGTTTTGAAAATCAGCCTAAATAATCGCAGCCGGTCACAAAAGCAGTGATTCGCTCTGTGAGTCGACTATAAAGTTCCAATCATGTCATTTAGCCCCTTGGTGGCTTTACTTTTACATTGTGTGCCATCTAGACAAACACAAACTGCATCAGGCTGAAAACGGTGGGTGAAAACAGCTTGAAAACATCATGTTTGACATCATTTGACTCGGTTTCGCTTTGCTTACCTACTGGAAAGCCTTCTGGCCTTTGATAGTTTTCATACTGGCCACAGGGTCCAGGATTGTCCAGCACTTGCTTCATGTCAGGAGCTGGAGTAATTATCAGTTCAATTTGTGAATCTCCAAATAGCACACAATAGCAACACGGGCCGGGAGTCGACCACAACAGTGCAGTGGAAAACGTCGGGGGGGGGCGGTTTGAGCAGTTAAAAAGGTGAACTGAGGCGCGACAAACGACTGTAAAATCCTCAACGAATGAATCAACCCCAGCACCACCAAACCAGTAAGAACCCAGTAAACCAACATTCAGGAGAAGCATGCAGCCTTGAGGGTGAGGTGACGTTCAGGGCTCACCTGTGTACTCCCTCTTGATGTTGGGGGGGCAGGAGCTGCTGATGCCGAGGCCAGGGAGCGGAAATCCTTGGTTTCCGTACATATCGAGAAGGTTACCGGACACAGGGAGCTAGGGAGTATTTAAACATCCCAGTCAACACAAGGACCTACGGTGCAGACTGAGGAGCACAGGTGAGGCATTTACCGTGTTGTTCATCTGGAGCCCCGGGTCCATGAGCCCCAGAACGTCCTCGCTGTAGCTCGACTCCAAGCCGATGATGTCATCAATCACGTCATCCATCTGCAGAGATCAAAGCTGCAGGTGAGCTTTGTTCCTCCTGGAACCTCGACTTCACAATCACACAAGCACTGACCTCTTTCTCACAGTTGGAGTTGAGGGTGAGCAGAGCTTTGGGACTGCTGGGGGCGCTGCTGCCGGGCCCGGGGGGCATGCCGTGCTCAGGGGGCTGGCTGGGGCATTGGCTCGCAGTTTTACCGCCCAGGCTGGTGGACAAGTACTGCCGGACGTGCTGCCTTTGAGCCTGCTGGATGTGGTACTTGGATGGAGTTTCCAGGTGAGGCTGCACCTACAGGAGCAGAACTTCAGCATTACATCACTGCTGCATCTGGAAACATCTAGAGGATCTGGATTTAGGCACATTTCCCCAGATAGTGGGGCAATAATGGTCCTATTTATAGTCCTAATGGTTTTAAACCTGGTTAAACCAGCCTTCATTCAGCCGATTCAGCAAATGTTGAAGCTTAATGTCCACAAATCACTAAATAACCTTCATCCTTCTGTGAAATAGACGAGAAAAAACGTTTTGACTGGAGGAGAGGACATGAAATCAAGAACTAGTTCAACCCATTATTGGAGAAGGATCCATGATGAACGCTTCTGTATTAATGAGTCCCTTCAGTTATTGTCTAATTCTGAGGCAACTACTGGACACATCAAACCTCTGTTGATAAGAGAACCTGCAGCAGTAAAAGAAGTCTTTCCTTTTAGATCACTGTTGGACAGATGTGCGCGTTAGGTTTCCCCTGATTGAGGATATTGTTTTCCAGATGCCAGGAGAAAAGTTCATTTTTGGACCATGTGTGCTCAGAATCAACCATCAACCCTCGAATATTAAATAAGTTAGCTCCGTCCCCAAACCTCAGTTTAGTTTATAGAACGCAGCAAAAGCCAATAAAGAAAGACCCTCTCACCTGATAGTGGCTGTATTCAAGCATCTCCAACATGTTATTTAAGGCGTCAGCGATCAAAAATAAGCTTGATATTGTTATAATCCCTTGATCATGTTATCCTAAAGGACAGGCGGTGAGCTAGTATGTGCACTCGCCGGTCCTGCTTAATTTATCCACAGCTTGAAGCTCATTAGTTATGCAAGTTAAGAACTGGAGGAGGACACTAAGAACATGGAGGAGGACACTAAGAACATCCACCTATTGCTGTGTTGTTCCACTTTAACTATGTATTTATGTCTTTATAGAGACCATTTGACGTCACCACCTCCAGATCACAAAGAAGTCTTTCTACTGTGTGGACAGTAGTCTGCAGAGCTAAGCTCGCTTTAGGCCATCTAGCATTTAGTTCTGCTCATCTTGCATAAAACATTATTTGTTCTGAGCTTCAATAAGACAATTGACACCCTGTTTCAGGACGAGCCAGCCATATGAAATCCAAACATATTGTCCATTTTCAGCTCTTTACAGTTCTTTCTCTCTTTTTTAATGGGAACTGAGAAGGCGAATCAACCTCTTCAATCGGCTCCGACGCCGCCGTTTGCAGGGTCACAAAGGGGACGCCGTCGTTTTGGCAGCTGCTTGAGCGATGTTAACCATCCAACGCAGCTCTGGTTAAGTCATCGCTTTATTTTAGCCACCGAAAAAGGAGCAGGCGCCCCGGAAAGCGGTCTAATGTGCTGCGTCACTGTGAGCCGAGTGTGACGCCAGCAAAAATGTGAGTGGAGCCGTTGAGCGGCGTCAGACAGGAAGTGCTGGTGGTGGCGTGCGCGTTACAGAAAATCGGTCATTGGCTGCAGTGTTTGATTTCCTCTTCATTTTACAGAGAAAACTTTTGCTTCTTTACTGTACAATCACAGTCTTCACTAAATCAATGCTCGGCCTGATTTGAGATTTACGGCATCACAACGTGCACGTAAAGTTCCCACTTCCTCCTGACACGGTGCTTCTGTTGCTCTGCCGTCTCCTTACAAACAGGTTTTGGCCTCATGCAAACACTGTTTCTCTGGCAGCGTTGCTATGGGAACCAGCTGCACCGAAGTGGCGCTAATCAGTGACCAAAAACTGCTTAATCCTCTTAAGGTCTTGAAACATGAAGTAACTAGTTTCCAAACAGCCGACGCTTGAAAAATGGCCTTTATGGGGCAGGAAAATCCAGTTTGATTTCTTTTTTTTTTAACATTTTTAAGTTTTACAAACTTTGACCAGATGGTTTTTTTAAACGGAGAGAAAAGGGAGACAGCAGACCATGTTCTCCAGCTCCACTTCTACAAATGCCCGTTTTTGGATAGGTGGGGTATTTCTGTGTGTTGCTGCTGCTGAATAAGCTCACATACTGTCTGTCCTGTGTGATCAGACGCTTCCGGCCCCTTTGCTTTGGAACGCTGGTCTTTCCTCAGGCTTCGTGTTCAGATCCCCCAGAAGCGACACCGACCCTCATTGGTTCTACCGTAGGTCCTCTCAGCTCTGCAGCTGACCAATTCATCCTGTGTGTGATGGAGTTTCCATCATTTATGGTCTTAGATTCCTAACCACTGATCGGGGGGGGGCGGTGCTCGTACACCTACACACTCACAGCAAAGGCCATGAGTTAATAAAACACTGAGGGGAGAAACTGGGGGGGAAAAACTGAATTCTGCTTTAATGGCTCAACTCCAGACAGACACATTCAGAGTCTCCACCTACAACTGTATCTTGATCTGTACGTAACTGTACGTTCATCTCGGTTAATTATTTACTCCCCCACAGCCAACACTTGCTACTTTAAAAAGTGTGAATAATGCACTTAAAATCGATGCCACGCTGAATTCTTTCCACTTTGCTCTGTCACATACGGTCGAGCGCGTCGTCTCTGTGCTCGGGATGATGTGCAACCAGTCCTTTAATTACACAAGAAGAAAAAGGTTTCGCTTGTGAAAACAGCCACCAGTGAAACAGTGCACGTATTATCCACCTCCTCACGTGTACTGAACCACTACAGTCGTGCAGCTTGTTGATTCAGATAGGCATCAGCTGCACCTCACGTACTGCTGCAGGAGGGCACCGCATCAGGCTTTGGTCTAAACTATTAGAAATGTATGAAGGGCTCAAGAGGTGAACACAAACATGGAGGAAGTGTCCTCTGGTTACCCGTAGCCTTCACCAACTAAACAGAGCGGGCTTTATGCTCAGAGTGGAGTGTTTCTTTGTTTGCCCTCTGCTGTGTGGCCTTTTTCTTTCCAGCCAAACCTTTGGGTTGAGAATCAGCCATTAACAAGGGATGCATTTCATTTATCTGCTCAGACAGACTCTGACTTTATTTAAGCAGCACGAGACAGAGGATTATTACCTTCTGAAGGGCAGCACATGGCTCGGCGTTTGAGACTCGTGCCCCGAGGACGCTGCGATTTCCAGAGAAAACCGTCACTCTTTGACCCCTGACTAAAAACACAGCCATTCACATCCGGCAACAGTTTGGTTTCTCGGATCCTTGACAACCACTGGCGCTTGAGGGCTCGATTGTTAAAAGAGCAAGCTTTAGCATTCAGTGTGACGGAGTTTGAGGGGACGGATCCACCGAGAACGGAACGATGATTCTTCAAATGTGACGGTGTGGGCAGTCGCTCTGTTGCCAGCTTATAAATCTTACAGAGCCGCACCAGGCTTCTGACTGAACCAGTCGATGCACGTGGGCCACTGCAGAGTCCCGACGCTCAACATGGGCAACGCAAATGTTTGTCTGTGCAGTATTTGTGCTACTAACGGAACAGAAAATCCAATATCTCATCTCATCGCGTGTTTCTGAGCGACAGGCGCACAACAGGAACCGAAACACATCCGGGGAGACTTCAAGCAGATTTCCATGAAAAAGAAGAAGAATTGTACCAAAAAAAATCTAGATTTAACAGGATGTGGTCAACAATGGTGACTGGGAAGATGAAAGTACGATAGAGCTCAGCAATGGTGACCACATCCCATTAAATCCTACACCAGAATAGGCATAATAAAAACGGCACTATTTCAATGACAAACGCCACTGGCATCATTCTGAATGTTTTTGAATTTATTTTTTTTAATTGCGAACAAAAAAAAAAAGAAAATGTTTGATTTTCTCTGAGTAAAATGCCACAACTGTGCACTCAGTGAGTAAAACAAAAGAGTCCTTGTCCTTAAAATAGGATTCAACCAGCACAGTGCCAGAATATCCCACCCAGTGTTTAGTGTTTTTCCAACGCTTTTTTTTAACTATTTGACTTGAAGAGTATTCTATTCAAGATTTTAATGTGAGCTGTCTGTTGTGGAATGGGGGCCATCAAAACAAGCTAACTATTTTCCTAATAAAAGGATTCTTATCTTGAGTTACAGCTCTTAGATGTGAGACAAATGCTCAGAAAACACTCATCGTTCAGCAGCTCCAGACTTCAGCCGTCAAAGTGATGCCGTTTTTTTTTTTTTTGGAACACGTGCATTCATTTAAACAAAGGAAATGCACAGAATTAGACGCTGTCCCAGCCTATGTTGGCCCACTCGATGGGCTTCAGCGCAAGAAAAGCAAAACGGGAGCAACAAATGAGCGTTTAATGATTTAGAAACACTACAGGAAAGAGATTTAGTTTTACCAAACCACCGTGAGCTTGAAGAAGCAACTCAAGGCTACACATGTGCTGCCCACAACATCTGGATAGCATCTGTATCCAACTTTCTATTCGCACAACAAAGACAAGAGACAACAAAGACACAACATGGCCACCATCAGCCAGAAGAGCCAAGGCCCAGAGGAACCAAGGCCCAGAGGAACCAAGGCCCAGAGGAACCAAGGTCCAGAGGAACCGAAGCCCAGAGGAACCGAAGCCCAGAGGAACCAAGGCCCAGAGGAACCAAGGTCCAGAGGAACCAAGGTCCAGAGGAACCAAGGCCCAGAGGAACCAAGGCCCAGGCTGCACAGGAATGCTCCAGGACAAGACCAGGTCTATGGCAAAGTCTATGGAACAGCTGTATTTGGCATTTGGACTCGAGCTAAAATCTGGCAAGACTTTATTTGTGTGTGTGTGTGTGTGTGTGTGTGTGTGTGTGGCATTGAGAGGCATGTGATCTGACTCTTAAACAAAAGACAGGCCTAAGAAGAGTCGTGACTTTTAAATATCATCTATTCCAAATCTGTGCAGACTTTTTCAGTTTACCGTGACCTTTTCCTCAAACTCCAGGCACATTGAGCTGAATAATGCTGCATCTTTGTGCTCTTTTATGTGAGGTTTCAAACTCCTCTGAGAGAATTGATTGTTACACTCAGCAGCATGTCCAGTACTCTGTTTTTGTTTTTCAGTTTCCAGGAAAAGTTTGTTCAAGTGAATACTAATAGTGAATACTTCACGTCTAACATGCGTCAGTGTAGATATTTGTATTAATGGTGTATATTTGTGTTCCTTTCATTACTTCTTATTTAATAATAAGCCTGGTCCTGCTGAAGGTTTCTCCCAGTTAAAAGATTTTTTTTGTTGCCTTTGCTGCTTCAGGGGCATGAAAAAGTCTTGAAGACCGTCTTGATTGTGACTGTTTAATGGAATAGATTAAACATTGTAACGAGTTGTGATTCATACGCATAAAAACTCTCTCGACTTCTCTCTGTTACGTCCCCAAACACGCAAGTGCATGTTCTTTAATTCACTGACAGAACAATGTGTAGCATTGTTGGGAGAGGATGTCGCATTCTTGCTAATGTAACCCTGCAGCCACAGGGTAAACTGAAGAGAAGCGACTCTTTGTCTCAGACTCCCCCATCATAAAAACCCTCTGCTGTATTGTAGCCGCTATCTGCTACACGACGGCTCAGCTGGGGAAGCAAAATCTACTTCCTGGAGGCAACGCCGGAACTCATGGATTAGTTCAAGTCAAAATTTATCTTATTATCGCTGCTTGTCTCACGTGTTGTCAAACAACCCAATTTTAAGTCTTTAAATTCCTCCTGTTGTTCCACCATCGTCTCTGCCTCACCCATTTTGGCAATTAGTTATTATTAACAGCAAAAGATCCCTGTAATTTCAATGATCTCAGCATTGTTCTTGTGAATAGTGTGTGTAATGTGACACTGAAAGGCCCGTTCCTGTTGAGCCCTTTAATGAATGGGGAACTTTCATGATGTTAGCTTTGATTGTTACAGCAAACAGGCAGATTGAAATCTGCTAATGTTAGAACGTCTTCCTGCACTACTGTAGTTGAAGCATTTACAACATCACCAAGCCTGTAGGTCACAAACTCACCAAGCATCAGATGTAAATATGATTTCAATATGATGTAAATATCATGTAAACATGATGTAAACAGGTCTAAATCCTCTGTTTTATTCATTAATACTCCCACCACTTGCTGTCCTTCACTGGCCTGGAGGATCTCCTCTAACCTCACCTGAAACACATCAGCATCATAAGCTACTGGGGCTCCTCACAACACCTAAAACGATGTAAAATGACACCTTTACAAACATTTAGGAATTTCACTCGTTCATGGTGCAATTAGGCTTAAATAGCAGCAGCTTCCTGAATCACTTCTAAAGGAGTACAAGCATTTAATAGGTTGCATTTGATGATGGAGCAGAGTGTTGTCTGAATATTTAAACATGTCCCATCAAACGTTCAGCAACATTACAGCCCGACGATATTCTGTTCATGTTTCATTGTTAACGTTCCTGATGACGAGGCTGAAGGAAGAGTGACAACAAACTCCAAATACACAAAATACTAAGACCACACACACACACATAAAGGCATGTTTTTGTACTGTGTACATGTTTGTGTGTGTGTGTGTGTGTGTGTCACCAAAAATTTTAAATGAGTGACAAATCATCTCACATTCTAGGAAAAACAACAAAAGAGGGCTCTGTGTGTGTGTGTGTGTGTGTGTGTGTGTGTGTGTGTGTGTGTGTGTGTGTGTGTGTGTGTGTGTGTGTGTGTGTGTGTGCGTGCAAAAGCAAACCTGTAGGCAGTAACTCACTACCAATACTATTAATAAACATGTTGAGATGCCCTCAGATTAAAGGTGCAGTTGAGGACCTGACCTAACTAGCCTCTTACACTAACTAGCCTCTTACACTAACTAACCTTTTACACTAACTAGCCTCTTATACTAACTAGCCTTTTACACTAACTAGCCTCTTACACTAACTAGCCTCTTACACTAACTAGCCTTTTACACTAACTAGCCTTCTACGTAAACACACAGAGCACTAAACAGTCCATTTCACAGCCGTACACATGATGTACAAACACTCCTTTGTGAGTGCGGTCCATGAGAAATGTGTCCACGCATGCAACTCTCCATCGTCACTGAGGTATATTTTGTAATAAAATCCCATCATCACTGCTGTAATGGGGCCATTTTATCATCCTTAGTTAATTCATTTACTTTTTTAAAACCACTGTGACCGTGTAGGTATTTAATTATGATTGGGATCATTATGTGGTTGGTCCTTTAATTTTCCCGAGTGTGTTCAGTCATGAGATTTTATTAGGAAACATAAATTCCATCCTCACAAACATGTGGGCGGTGAGAGGTCGCTGGTTCCATCCCAGACGTGCCGCTGTGTCCTTGAGCAGGACACTGAAGCCCAAAATTGCATCTTTGCTGTGAGAATGTACGGGAATCTGTCAAAGGTTAAACGGGTGGAAGCACACTCGCGCTTTAAGACTAAAAACATGAATAATTCAGTTCAGCATTTCAATTCTACGTTTAAAAATGTGGGTTTCCATCCTCAAGAATTCCCAGAATCCAATGCGTTGGCTTGGTTCTGCCAAGAATTTACTCTCATTTCCCTTAATGCTCTATTCTCACTTAAGTGCCTTGAGACTGCATTTGTCATAATTGGGTTTCTTGTTTAATAATCCCCTAATTAAGGCTCTCTTCTGCCTTAGCTGAGCTTTAGTTTTACTTTCATGATCTTGTGTTGGTTATCTCTGACTGGAAGGATGGAAGATGCTGCACAAAGCTTTAGATATTCTATATAAAAGGTTTCTCTGCATCGATAAAAGAGAGAGCGAGAGAGGAAAGACAGAGAGAGAGACATAGAGATAGACAGAGAGAGGGAGGGGAGAGAGACATAGAGAAAGAGACGGGAGAGAGAGAGAGCGAAAGATGCCAAACAAACGTGCATTGAAAAGCTTCCATCAGCAAACGACACTAAAGCAACATCACTTTTCTGCCGTGCACACGGACGCAGGACCATGTGAGCGAGTCTCTCTGCCATGTTTCACTGTCAGGAACTCGTTTCTCCTCTGTGGTGACGTGAAACGCTGCGTTGGAACATCATTAGCTTACTGTATCCCGTGCGCTCAGACTGCTTCCAGCAAGTAAACGGGTTGGACGATGTCCTTCATACCTCTCTTGTAGAACATATTGGATTTATCAGTGTCACATGCATGTCTGTAATAACTGATGTGAGAAATGTGTGATTTATTGATGCCCAGAGCCACAGAAACCAGAGCAGAGAACGATGGGAGGACAAAGTTAGGAGCTGCTTCCTGTTTTTTATCATCCTTCTAATGCATCGGTGGCTTCCTCAGATTGAAGGAACATTCCAAAAACACCTTTCTCGCCTTGTTATTGCTGCATTTGAGGGTCCTTTGTTCACACTAACAATAGTCTGAATGAAAATGTGTCAGTCTGCTGGAGCAAATAGGATTAAACATGTTAAATGCCGACTGTCTGGAAGCAGGAATTCTGCCATGAGATAATCCTCCTCAGCAGCTCACACAAACGTGAGAAATCCTCAGGTCCATCACAAACTGACGGGCAGAACATGGCGAACAGGTGTCGGTACCGATGTGTCTGCTCATGGACTGACCTCGACAACCTCCATGGAAGGTTGGCTCACCGCCGGCTGTTTATGGGGTGTGACATGGTCGCTGGACGTGGCGCCGTGCAGAAGGTCCCTGCTCCTCCTCTTACGTTCCTCCCTGTTGTCTCGAC
The DNA here is from genome assembly GCF_003711565.1 of Takifugu flavidus. Taxonomy (NCBI): domain Eukaryota; kingdom Metazoa; phylum Chordata; class Actinopteri; order Tetraodontiformes; family Tetraodontidae; genus Takifugu; species Takifugu flavidus. The sequence goes on along the minus strand of NC_079523.1, from coordinate 1,489,230 downwards.
CCCGTGACGGACCGGCGGCGGCTGCTCTCGGAGCCGAACCTTCCACCTCGGAGCCGGGAGGGGCCGGGAACTCTGCGTGAACTCGTAGAGGCCAGGCAGACTTTGGGGAGCGCTGAGGGCCAGAACCCACCCAAACGTAAAGAGAGAAGAGTTGAACAGGTCAGGCTGAATCAGACGCTGGTCGGTAAAAGAGTTAATAGCATTTCCCCGGGAGTGAGCAGCGAGTTGAGGTGGATTACAATATGACGACTGAGCGAGAGGGAAGCCAGAGATTCTTTTACCAAGAATAGGTCATTGTTCTTTAAATGAGACTTAAGATCCATGTTGTTAAAGAAGGGCTGGACACCAGCCAATAGCAACCAGTTATTTTACCTTTTTTCTTGGGGAAACGGTTCCTAAGTTGGTTAATGGACAACAAAGTGGTTCTGAAATCAGCCCATTTGTGGATCAAAACTGTTCCCAACTGTCCCGGGGTAAACAGGAGCATCATTTAGCTCACTCGGTTCTTTCCCTAGACTTTAAATAATGGATCTATTCTGAGTTCAGAGGTTGTGAGTTTGAGGTCGATCCCTGGGGGGAGAACCAATCACCTCGCAGCTCACGTGAGAGTCCGCAGAATGAGAACGGTGCCTGTCTGTCCACTGCAGCCTTTCACATACCTGAACATCCCAGCGGCGGCGAGCACGCTGTCAGGACGAAGCATTCTTCAGGAAAAGGATCCTTTTGATAGCACCACCTCAGATCCAAGCAGGCTGCGCCATAATCGCTCTAATTAGGCGCGCACGTCAGAGCCAATGCCGGCCTGCAACTGCTGCAGCATCACGAAAGGCGAGAAAGAAAAACTGTTTCACCCAAAATACAGAGTTGGGAGAGATCCCACGGGATCCCAGAGGGGGAAGTGGCTGATCGAAGTGATCTGAGACAGAAGCCTTTAGAGCTTCCTGTGATATCCAGATGTGGAGGTGAGTGTGGCTGCAGATGAAACGCACGTTTCACTGATGCAACGGTCATAAAAGGAAAGCACACACACACACACACACACACACACACACCACACACACACACACACACACAATGGTTTATTTCCTGAGAATTGCACCTTGAATCACATATCTCATAATCATATAATCATATATAATCATAGACATCTTAATCGATCGTCACTAACAGGCACAAGTCTCCACAACCTCAGAACCAGATTTAATGACCTAAATGCCTCCCGGCCCAAAATGCAAATAAATCCGAACCCATATTTGTAAGATTTGTCATCAAAGCCCAAACGCGTTACGTAAAATGTCATCTTTGTTTGAAGGGAAATGCTGATTTTTCCACGTAAGGGGCTTGTGGTATTTCTAAACACCACACAAATCCAATCCTCCATAGTCGGTCTGTAGCTGCGACCACGGAAAGTGATTTGCATGCATGTGTGTGTCTGACACACAGCAGCATGTGTTGCTCGGTGCTAATACCAGGCTACGTTACAAATCGGCACGCAGGCTCAGGGTACGTTTACATGGCCTGAGAACCCAGGGAGCATCTTCAGACCTTCCAGCTCAAACAAAGCAACAACAAAGACATTTTGACAGCATCGAGGCGTTTTCTTACCTCTTTATTTTCACGTTAAGCCTGTAAACCAAAAGCCCCCACTTACTGCTGCTGTTTGGAGAACTGGGTACTTTTAAAGCGCCCGGCTTTGCTTCCTGTTGTGACTCAATCGTGTCTCACTTATGAGCCGTGGTGTCTCCGGGATGCGGCGTTGGCAGTGGTTGGCTGGACGTAATCTTTTAGGGAAGGAAAATCGCTTGTTCCGTTGTTTTGCAACTGATGCCGTTATGTAGCACGATATCAATTTGCGGGACGAAGAGGGGGTGGGTTGTATAATCCTTTAGGTAAGAGAGGATTAATGAGCTTAATTCTCTTCCTATGAAGCCATGGAACCATCTAAACTCTCCTTGTACCTTTTTTTTGTTTGTCCCGCTGTTCGGCTGTCATGTGGTCGCTTACACAGCTGATGTTGCTCCAGGACGGAGTCAGAGGTCACCGACACGCGTCAGGGCCAAACACTTTACGGCTATTTCGGCCGCTGCGTGAACACACAAACAACCCATGTTCGAATAATACGAAAGCAAAATAATCAGGTTGGCTTTTGTGCCGTCCAGCCTCAGTGACCAGTGAAAAAAGGAAGTACTGGTGGTGATTCAGTGGTTTCCATGCTGTGGCCAGTTCTAAAACTGGCTGTGTTTCATCACCTTCCTCCAGTTGCTAGAGCGGGACGTCTGAGTGTCGCTATATTTTCAGCCTGTTTGTTGTTGGTGTAACTGGGCCTTACTGGGCGGCTGCTGTCTCCTCACTGGGGGCCAGTTCAGAGCAGCTCGGCCACTTTCCTCCCCCCCTCCAGCGAGCCTGACGCCTCCACAAACACCACTGAATGTGTGACAATCGCATCACGTGGGAACTAATTATAGAGCTATTTAACCATTCAAGTAAAAAAAAAGAGAAAAAGCAGTTTGACATTTTCGTCTTATTCAGTATTGAGAAACAGACTTTTCTATGGTTTTAATATGGTAGAATTCGATTTTAAAACCCTGATTAGGGACACATGGTACTTATCGTTCTGAGTTACTGACTGATGATGAAAATATTTTAGTAATCTTAATTTAGTAGAAATGTTTTTGCTGATTTTTTTTATAGATGTATTTTATTTAATGAGACTACAAATGCCAGCACTTTGTAATGCTAAAATAACATTAAGCAAAGGCTTAAAGTTGCAGGGGAGTAAAATACTGTAGGACTAATTGTTTAAAAAAAGTGTTCCTTCAACACCGTCACTCCCTCTATTTCAATTCACTCTCTGCATCCACAGAAGTCATGTTATTAGCCTTTATTCTTCTAAATATTATTGGTTTTCAGCTGTTTTCTCATCTTAAAAAAAAGAAAGCTGCATGCTACAATTATAATAACTTGTGCCTGACGTCAATGAGAAAGACGGACGTCACATACGTCTTTAGATTCACTCTTTTATGGAGGAAAAGGGGAAATCCAGCATCGCTTTGTGTCAACAAATAACGTGATTTTTTTCCTGTAATTATATATGCTTTTAATGCAGTTAGTGTGACGGCTTTATAGCTGCAGAAACACGTATGAGTGTTTTATTTGAGAGATGATGCTGATGAAACACGTCAACAACAGTTTCTACAGCAGTCACGTTTTAATGCGAGTGCACTTCCACAAGCGCGCGTTAGAGGGCGACAAAGACAAATATACGACAACTATCTTATTTATTTTCTTTTATTAAATTATTCTAATTCAGTTCTAATTTTAATCATGATTTTAAGAGTGTCGTTTGTTTTTTGGGCTAATTATGTGGGTTTTATATCTTACTGTTTGGAAAGTAATACATTTTAAAGAGTTGACTTCCCAGAAATTCCATATATGTGTACAATTTTCACAGACTACATGCAGAGTATATGTACACAGAAGCCATTTGAGGATTCTGAACTTTGGGTAGCATCGCCTTTGTAAGACAAAAGAAAATGGGCACCAATCTTCACGCATGACCGGGCTTGAAAAGTCAGGAATTACTCCATGAAATTATTAATCAGTTAGTTGTCCGTGTAACCCAACTTCAGGAATCATAACTTTATACATAAATGCACAAACATTCTAAATTTTAGTATAAACCATGCTATTAAGTTGTGAGTCTAAAGACAAAAGTGAGCTAAGAAGCAGTATTTCCAGTCAAGCTGTTGCGTAAGAAGGCCAGGGGCGCCTATCAGTGACGCGTGACGCTTTCCCTTTGGCATCATCAATACAATCAAGACCAAAACAGTGCTGCCATTTACGTTTAAGTGACTGTGAGCAAATCCATAAGATTGCCAGAAAAGTGACGCTTAGTGTTTAATTGAATGTTGAAAAGCTGGAAGTTTTTTAGTGTGTGACCTCCCACTCAGCCCTGACGACAGCGAAGCCAAATAACACTTAAATAACCCAGGACTGAATGGGTCAGTGAGGAAAAGATGAACGGTTTTATTGGTGCATGTAATAATATCAGCATATTAAATATGTTTGTATTGTGAAGTTTTATTAAATAGCCTTTTACTACAGTACTACAGTACTTGTTGTAGCAGTGAGATTGATGAGGTTGTGTTGGGATCATAGTTCTTCTTCCACTTCATTTTTACCATAATATGAGACAAGATGGGGGAGGAGAGAAATACATAAAGAAGAGGTTTAATTCATATGCAATGACCTGGAAAACACTATAGATAGACTCAAACTCTAAAGAATGGTGAAGACTGGTGGCACACTGACAACAGCACAACAGCTGACCTGTTTAGACGTCAGATGGACGACATGGGGGGGGGGGGGGGGGGGGGGGGGCACGCCGCTCACTCCACGCCACTTATTGTCACCCTGCCCGTCTGTTTCCCTGCAGCCATTCATGACTGCATAATGTTCGCTTCAAATGGAAGCCTGAAAGTTGCCCAGAGTTCATGTCTGTCAAAGAACAAAGGCAAAATGACATTAAGAGTCTATCAAGGTCAAGACTGGTAGTGGGGGTGTGGGGGTGGGGGGGGCAGACCTCAACTGAAGACTCTTAATAGGAGGAGTGCACCAGTGTGGGGCCGCTCTCGGGAGGGTGCACCTCTCCAGAACATGATCCTCTGGAATGTTTACATTCACAAATGCTTCGTCTTTTTAAACAGTCCCTCAGTTTGACAGATGTTTTTCACTGTTCACCTGCTGCTGCGTCGCTGTTTCCATGAAAACGAGAGTGCTGCTCGTCAGGTGTTGTCGGAAGAGGACGAGCCAGTGAGCAAATCTCAGTGGAGGCCAAGCTGAGCTTTGTTGCACATGTTGGGAGGAGTCGGGTAATTGGTGCACACATGGCACTGGGGCTAATCAGGGGCTGCAAAAAGCCAAGCAATTAGAACGGGGGGGTGGGGGTCGAGGAGAGCGTTCTGCTCTGTGGCACAGTCACAGGCGTGAGTCAGGTGGGAAACAGGGCAGCAGCACTGTCTTCCCCCTTCCATTTCCATTTCCTCACTGCTGAGGTTTCTGTGGATTTCTGTGCTTTTCCATTGTTCAGCCTTCCATCAGTCCACAACAGCTTGGCGCTCCTTTCCTTCCTCCAAAAACCTACTCTGTGTCGGAAAATCTAAAATTATTCCAACATGTAACCGGGCAACAAAAACTCCCACGAAGAAATCCCAAACACACGCGTTGAGAGAGGTCAGGAAACGTTGCTATTTGTGACAAATATTGTAGTAAAAATAATAATGAGGAAATAAACGCTGTTGGAAGAGGAAGAAAGGTTTTTGTTTTATTTTTAATACACTTCTGTACACTAAACACGCACTGAAATGTGCATTTGTGGAGCTTAAGCAAAAAAAATTTTAAAAAGTGACCTTGTTATAAGTTGTGCCTGCACCAAAGGAGAGAAAGAAAAATTTGGAAAAAGTAGTTTTCAACTGCAGCGAGAAAAATACCAACGGCCACCAGGGGGAGCTCCGCCACTGACCACCGGCCAGTTAATTGGGGGGAGGAGGGGGCGTCTGTCCCATCCTACAAACGGGGAGGCAGAAGAGGCGGGGAGTGTGAATAGATGGGACCCACTGTGGCTGGAGTGCGGGAGACACGGCTTCACAGTCCCGGACAATGAAATCCGAGCTCCGATGAAATCTGCAGAATTGCGGTTTTATTCATCTTCAGCGTGTGAATGTGGCACCTTTGAGGGACGGGGGTGAATCCGCGACCGGTGATGAGCGGCTCGGCACGCAGACAATAAAAGTGGAGGCAGAGCACAACAAAAGACAGAAGGTGGGAAATGGAACAGTTCTGTTCGTTTAATTTCTAACAGTTTAAAATGTCCGTTGTTGCTATTACTTTGTTGTTTTTGTTGTTCTGTTTTTTTTGTTTTTTTTAACAATCATTATTATCGTTATCCTGGTTGTGAGGGCAGACTTTGCTGGTGTTCCAACTGCTGCATTTATGGACTCCATTAACTTAAAACTTGAATGGACACAGGTGAGCAGAGGTTATTTGTGCTGACTGAATGTCAGCTGGCAGTTGTTGACATGTCAACATGGGCGCTTGTTTTGTCGTCACTGGGTCGGTTCACACGCGCCGATGGGAACCTGCAGGTCCGTGAGGCGACACTGAAACGAGGACTCACACACCTCCGTACGACTCCAGGTTACCTCTCCAGTTTCTGCTGGGGCCCCGTCGCCAGCTGATGGGCTCTCCTCTGTCTGAGCATCCTGTTTCCTGCACAAAACAAACAATGGGGAGCCCCGCACACGACATCCTGTACGCTTCTGGTGTGATGGAGGGTTGCTTTCAAAAGAAAATACACTCACACACACACACACACACACACACACCACACAGGTTTTCATACAGACATGCAAAAATGTGTGATTCTAGCAGACAACGGGTCCGGCCTGAGGAAACCCAGGAATATAAACTGTGGGAGTGATGCAGAACAAAGGCCGGGGAGGGTTTTGCATCCATGTGCAACACGTGCTTCTCTCTCCGACACACAAAGTGCAGATGCAGCGCTGCTTTGTGTGGGCTGCACAGTCTGGGACGTTCAGCTGCTTTCAACGAGGTCAGCGCTTCCGATTCAATAAAGCTATTAACCGCCACAGAATATTCCGACGCCGCTCTGTGGCGCCGCACCGGTGTCCGGTCACAACCAAGTCGTGCACCCCGCACGATCAGTGGGACCAGGGCTGGTGTCGGGCATCAGCAGCCATTAGTTAAAGTCATGTGATGTTACAAGTTTTCACACTTCAGCACTTATTGTAGGAAAGAAGTTCCACCTTGGCTGGTTCTTACAACTGGTCAGAATCAGCCCGTGTGTGTGTGTGTGTGTGTGTGTGTGGTGTGTGTGTGTGTCAGAGGTCTTCATGTTTGTGACGGCCAGAAACAACCACATCAAGACGCACGTTGTGTATCGGTGTTGCAGAGTGTGTAAACAGGCTTAAGGCTGATCATTGATTCATGTCAGGGCAGTGGGGCTGTTTTCTAAGTGGTGTTAGTGGGGCAACAGTAATCTAGGGGCTTAGCGGAGGAAATCAATTCTGGGGGGCGTTTGCGTTGTGTTTGGGGTGTGACGGCCATCTGTGTGCCACCCTAACGTCTGTAAACACGCTGAACGCTCCGAATCTTTTCCTCGTTGGCTCTGGCCCATCTCAGCGTGTTTCCTCCTTCCGTGTTTGCTTCGTCCCGTCAGACAGGACGTCCTTGGAAAAACAGTCTGCTCCTCGTGCAGAACACAGAAACGGTCGCGCCTGTCAACATTTACGGGGGCTCTCCAGCAGAACCGCCCGGTTCCGTGGGTTTTAAGAAATGAAACCTTGTCGAGCTTTGATTGAGGTTCCTTGTTTGAAAATACTGTATGTTTGGAACTTGTGTTTTTTATTTCTCTGCGGAAAAAGGCAGAATGAGCCCTGAAGTCTGGCCCTGAGCGCTCCCTTAACCCCCCCTCACCCCCCCGGGGGGCCGGTTCCCAGATCATATAGATGAAAAAGATTACATTAAAACACAATCTGTTTAGGGACAAACACTCCCCGGTTTCCGATGTTGAAAGCTGCTTATGAATTATTTAAAGAGCGGACACATGGATGGGTTTATAGGTAACTACTCATGAGTGGCAGTGGTTATTGACCCCTTGGAAAAGCCCCCGGGGGGGAAGGGGAGGGGGCAATGAGAGGTGCAACCAGCTCTAACTCACAGTTTTGGAATTCAATGTAATTTACTGTCAACACATGTGTACATTACGGCAGTGATCACTGGGGTGATAGATACGTGCACGCCTACGTGCATGGCTGCGGGTGTTTTTATGGTGGTTTGAGTATCTGGAACCAGATCCCAGCAGCGCAGCACCTGACTCCAGGTGGGATCAGTGGGAGGAAACCCTGAACTCAACGGACGTGCTCAGTGCAAAATATCGCTCTTTTGTTTATTCTCCTCCTCCTCCTCCTCCTCCTCTTCCTCCTCCTCCTCCTCCTGTAATTGCTGTGAGGCTGAGAAAATGAAAATAAGAGCAAGGAAGCACCTTTTCCTTCTCTGTGCTGCTGTTATCTTGCCTGGAGAAGGTTTGGGGAAAGGCAGGAGGAGAGTTGGGGGATGTTTTCTCTATAATGATGCATCCATCCACTTCTGTGCATTTCTTCCTATTTTCCTCATAAAGGCACAATGGTGGGGGTGTTGTGGGATGTTTAAAAGCCTGAGAGGAAATGACCAGAATTAGACTTTAAGCTTAAGGCAAAAAAAAAAAGGAAAGGCGTGGATGGATGGAACCTGAGCAGCTATTATTATGCTCTCATTCACAGGGAGGTGCATGGTGCCGAGCCTGGAAAAATCAACCATACACACCAAGGATGCATGCCCCAAAGCTTCAGATTCACAGAAATCGATAGTGTGTGTGAGCTCAAAGCCCCATGTGAGTGTTTCACACATTTAGTGCCATAGGGGGGAATAGGAGGAATAAGGAAAGCACCCTGGAGACCTCTGTGAATATGTTATTCAGGCTAGATGAATCTCAAAGCGCCCTCAGTGTAATTTCCTGTGGAGTTTAGATTCCAGATTTGCCCTTTTCTTCCTACCACACTGAGTTAATTTGGAGTTGTGCTGTCAGTAGATTTAAATGCTGGAGCAAACGTTGAAGCGATGCCTCTATTATTGATACGGTGTAATGTGAACCAGGCCTTTGTTTATTAATGCCTGAAAAGTGACCCCCCCCCCCCCCTCACACACACATCCACCGTGGGTTAGAAAGAAAGAAGCCCCTCCCCAGTGGAACATCTCCCTCAGCCCTTTAGACTGTCGCAGGTTTATTAATGTGCATCTTTGCACCTTTTCTCAAGCAGCACTGTAGAATATTGTGTGTCAGATACTTGCAGGTCAGGTCAGGACAGTGTTTCGGTGATACCGTGTGATGAAACGTGATACGGAGGCGTTGTTGCTGTTGTAACAGGTGTCAGCAGCTCGTTCCAATGTTCTGGAGGCACATTAAGGCTCGCCTGCACGGACAAGGATATTTTATACGTTCCGTATTTGGGATCGTGCTGCGAAAAGCTGGAGCATCACAGCCCACGACCAAAACAACGACTGTTTTTGTTATTGGGAAACTCGTCTGGTCGCTTGTTCCTCTTCTATTTGCATAGCAAGGCAGAGCGAGGCCTTTTCCATCTGCAGTGTAGCAGCTGTTTCATGCTGTAGTAACAGTAAATTCAGGAATTAGACGCTTCAGCTGCAGCAGCTTTCACAACAGATGCCCTGTTTTGAGGCTCTTTGCTCAAACTCATGTCAGAGTTGATCTGTGACTGGCTTCAGTGTAGTTTTCTGGTTTTTTGTACGTGTCAGTTGTTTTACGCACAGACCAGGTCGTGTATTATAGCTAAAACCAAGATCTGATTATGCATAATTGGATTAAAGGCAATCAATTCTGTTTCAGTGACTCGGAAAATTTTAGCAAACCCAAAGTTATGTTGTTGAGAGGTCTGTTTTCTAGCGTTGGAATGCAATGCCGCTGCAATCTTTATTTTTTTAGAGCATTATTTTTGACATAAAATGGTATTTTCTAACTCTGCTGGCAACTGCTCCTTTTTTTCTTGACTTGAGCCTTAAAGTTGATGGATAAGGGAGGTGGCAAAAACCAGACAGTTACTGAGCATCCTTAGACTTCCACAGCTGGAATTACAAAGTATTTTATTGTAGCCGATATTGTCAATTCTGATTTTTAAACCCCTATAACGATTTAACCCCTCCACCTCTTGACAGCCCCCTCACCCTCTCATGACCTCTCCCCTCCTCATCGTCATATTTTGGCATTAGCTTTGTTTCATATAGATGCCTGCTGATTTCTCCATTCACACTTTCCATCTCTTCTTTATGACATCGGCGCCTCTCGACAAAGGCCCTTTATGCTCCCAACAAATATGTGGGTAAATCTGGGGACCTGCAGTCCCTCAGGGCAGAAATGATGGCTGCTGGGTAACTGAGGTCTCTGCCCTCCACACGCTTCAACCTTCATGACCTTCTCCTCTTTACAGCATCTGGCTTATGCACGCACATGATTTGTCACGGCCTCTGGCCTCAGCTGAACCCCTGGGCTCTGGCCCATACAGCAAGAGGACCTGGGCCAAAATCCCCCGACCCAGCCACCCAGTCAGTAGGTGGTTGGTATCTGCCTGATGCAGCGCTCCCCCCGGCCCTCTCCTCTCTCTCTGCCTTCTTTTCTTTTTCTACCCCCCTGCCTGAACACACAAAGCTCGGCTTGACTGAACTGGCAAAATGCTGAAAAGGCTTTTCAATGCCTCCATTCATTTACCAAATACAGTCATATCACATGGTGCTAATTGGATGTAATTAAGGTGTCTTGTGGTTTCTTAAACAGATGCAGCGACGGTTTCTGTAATTATGAATATTAGCAGTCTCTCATTTACTGACAAAGGCGTCAGATTGGAAATGCTGGAATTTACATGGATGCGTTTTAAACGCGTTTCTCCCTTTTGGGCTAATTTTAGGTATAAAAGCGGTATTTTACCAAAGCCCTGCAGCATAAAACTCCATTTTAAAAAGCAAAGTGTGCACAGTGCACCGCCAAGCACGTCTTCCTTTCATGTTTTAAGAACTAAATCTGGTGAAATATGATCAAGATTCCTGACAGCTGTTCCCAACTGCTGAACACCACATTTTCATGACAATCGGGATGCAGCCAGGCTCATGTATGACTGGATCTGTGTGTGTGTGTGTGTGTGTGTGTGTGTGTGTGTGTGTCAGACCACTGCACAGATCGTCTACTCTTCAACATGTCAGCTGTAGTCTCAGTATGTGGCACAGTCTGTCAGCTGTAGGCCCGTGTGGGTGACAGCTGTCTGCCTGCTCAGGCTCTGTGTGTTCAGTCAAGGGTCTCTCCCCTTTTAGATAATTAATCTACCACTTACTGCTGAAGATAATTGCCATCCATGTTGAAGTGAGCCTGGGGAAAGGGGACTGTCATGGTGCCAGCAGCCCCGTTACCCCTGTCATGGCCCTGTCTTGTATTCTCAAAAGATTTAACCCAGTTAATAACAAACTTCTGGGACTGGAAAAGCAGCTGAACTGCACCAGCATGTGTCTCTTTGTTCTTTTTCAACTTTAATTTCAGGCGACGCAAGTAAATGCTGCTTTTATACTTTTATTTTTCTTCTGGCAAAACGGGTGTGGTTGTCTCAGAGATAATAGGAAAGAGCTCCAGACAGCTTGATCCCCACACATTTTCCAAAGCCTCAGAGAGTGAAGACCCCGCTTTTGTCTGCCGAGGTGAAGGCAGTCCGTTTCGCCATCTGCTGGTTCCATCCAAGTATTGCAGCGTGAACGTTACCCTGCTGACTGGGTCAGGGATTGATTCCGCTCTGCCGGGGGGGGGAGCAATAACGCACAGCACGATGAGGACGATGTCAAACCAGAGTGGCACCGCAAAGGTCAGCCACCGCGAGAGGTGTTGCTGACGTCTGTAGCAGGCAGCAGACGTTAGTTCCCTTTAATTTGGCTTTCAGTCGAGGTTTAAAGTTGATTCATTTTAAATATTTGGCCATTAAGCCACCAAAGTGATGTTAAACCAGAAGGCTTTATCATCACAGAGCTTTGATTTCTTCCTTTCTTTGGGATGTAAACACCCTGCCTACAGCTACACCCTCCTGAAACCCCATTATACTGCCTGGGATTATGCACCGCCTGCAGCCATTTGGTGTGCGTGCATGCGTGCGTGCGTGCACGTGTGTATGTGTGTGCATGCACGCCTGCTCAAAACTAATGACTTTTGACAGAATGGCCCATACAACATGTTAGAGGCTTGTGTTAAGTCACTCATTATTGTTGGTTCCAAGTGAAGCATGTGACCGTGCTGATCATGGATGATGGTGTCAGCATCATCTGGATCACAGCACATTGTTCTTACAGCCATGTGTGAAATCAGCAGCGTGTGTCCTCCACACGTCAGGGTGTCCTGTCTGCACATCTGTCCATGTTTACCATGGTTATGCTGTTAGTGGCTTCACAATGAGTCCATGATGAATGAATCCTGCCCTCTGGTAACAAAGCATTCCAGGTCATGCACTGGATTATACCCCCAGAGTATAATCCTCTTACATTTTCGCACTCAAGGAACAGTTTACATGGCAGGACTTCGATAATATTGTTTTATGATTATTGCACACATTTGCTGAGTCAGTGTTGAAATTACTTCATCTCCAAACCTGAGGCTACAAACCAGAAAAACCAAGCGATTTACTGAGAGGAAAGAGGCCCGGTGTTTATTATGAAATTGCAGGACATTAGTTGAAAGTAAAAGAAATGGAAATTTTCCCTCATCATCGTCACAGCTCCACATCTGAATGGTGGAGCTGACACTTTAATCGGGGTGGAGGGAATTATGAACCGTTTAGCTTCAGGCTTTTTTACTAAAAACAGAATTTTCCCTTTTCAGCATGCCAACACCCGGTAGCACACATCAGAATCAACAACAGAAGAGATTTGCTCAGGCTTAAGATGAAGGATTTCAAGGGAAAACCCAAGCTGATGTCAATTCTTATGTAAGAAAAGACAACAAACAAGGAAAAAAAGGTTTATGCAGACACGTCCTTCCGGCACATAGGTTTGTTTTTTTTTACAGTCATCTAATTTAATTAATTTCTTTTTTATTATTCATTAAAAGCTGTAGAGAGACTGAAAACTCCTTATTCATTACTTTTAAGTGAGCCCAGATTTGTGTTTTGAGCTGAGCTACTTTAATAAGAGAACTATTAGCCAACATGCTGCCACTGTCTGATATCCTGTCGGATCCTGGGAGGCGATTTTGTGTTGTGACTTCTCCAAAAACTGAAATGTTTTCTTTTAATGGCGATATTCAGGGGAGTATCAGAGGTTTTTCTGTCTAAGCATTGTAAGCTGCAGCCTGTAGTAACTGATGCAGGATGTGATGGTTCTGACCATCCTGTTGGAGGACATGACACCGCTGTCGCTGTGCACAGGGAAATTCTTGGAAACGGGGGGTCACACAGCAGACAGCGTGATGTTCCAGATGTTGTGCATCACAGCAAAGGACGTCTCATCTCTTCTTTCTCTTCTCCGGTGCTTTTCTCTCCGTCACATCTTCCAGGACGCACCAGCTATTATTTCTTGCAGAGTGAAATGGGTGGAGATGTCTGCTCAGGAAATAGCTCCCACATCCCAGACAAAGTGACCATTCCCTCACCCACGTTCAGACAATGAAACGTAAAAGTTGAAAGAAGCATAATTTGGAGATCACAGTTTGGGTTTTTTTAAAAAAAACATGTTTTCTGTTATTTTCCTCTGAGTCACTGCGGAAATGTTCAGGTTAGTCTGCATTTATGATGTTTATATGTTTATTTCCGTATGTGGAGATGGAGCCTGTGCAGCTGAGCCTTTATGGTGCTGCCCTGCCCTCCTCTCAACTCATGAGGCAGTGATTTGGATCAGAACCAACCCTAAGACATGCTGTCCAGGCTTTGCTCCAGCCTCTCCAGCGCACCGACTCTCACTAACATTACATCAGCTAGGGGCACACAGTCCTCTGTGTGTGCGCGTGTTTGTGTGTATGTGCTGTGGGTGTGTAGATGCTCTTTGTTGCTGTCTAAAAAAAAAAATCCTAAGTCTTCTCCTCTGAAACCGCGTGGTGTCACCATTAGAAGCAACTGTCTGTCGGCCAGAGCAGGCAGTTAGCCATGGCGGTGCGCCTCTTACGGGGAATGGAAGATGTGGTGGCTTCGGGCAGCCAGCTCGTCTGGACCCTGGCACATCAGACCTTCAGGAGGTGGTACAATCGTGGGCTGACACCATGCAGACGCTTTTTGGAAGCGTGGTTTGGGATTGGAAAATGCTACCAGGTACGAGCGCTTATTAAGCCGCATCAGCATGAATTCTCCCAGTGAGAAAACGAGTTTAAATTCAGAGGTTCCAGGTTAGTTCAGAAGGTTTGGGTGTTTTTGTCATCTTCTTTCTTTGATTTTGCTTTTATATTTGTACATCCAACTCATTAGCTGATAATCCCCAGAGTGAAAATAGAACATTGATTATCTGTGTGAGTGTGAGGAGACACAGGTCAGCTGATGGTTCTCTTTAATGAGGGTCTCTCCCTGCCAGCACATATGGCCCTCATTACAAAGCAGCGCGACCGACTGTTTGATCTCACAGTCTGGCTGCGGCGTCACACCTGAATTCTGTGTGTGTGTGTGTGTGGGAATGCTAGTGTGTGGTATTTGTTTCAGCTTGAATGTCTCCAGGTTCCTACGGTTTAGGACACAGTATTTGAAGAAAAACTAATTAAGATGAAAAGATCCCACCTGCCTTCCCTTTGTATGCCTGATTGTACCTTTTCGTGGCTGCCAGCTTGTTCATCCCTGATTTGTGCAGAAGAAGCAGCAACTTTCATCTCTTATGAAACAGCTGCACAACAACTGTCTTTTCCTCCTGGTGTTGTGCTCTCGGAGCTTCTGGGTGGGAGCAGCTTCAGGAGGTCAGTGGGACAGAGGGTCATGTGAAGAGAGCAACCGTCACAGCCTTCACCCATAATGAAAGGGCTCCTGGAGGATGACCTCCCCGACCCAGTCGTGACCTTCCTTTTTGAATCATCTGGACTTTGCATTGAAGTCCAGCTCTTCCCTCCGGCACTTTGTTAATGCAGTACTGCGTGTCCATGTAAGGTGTTTAAAATATCAAACTTGAAGTGTGATTTCATGAAGTTTGAGAACGCTGAGCCGAAACATTTTCTCCAAGGAAAAAAAACCCAAATTACAGTGTTTTTATATTGTAAATGAAAGCCTTTGTTCCTGATCTCCAAGATTAGCTGCCTTTGTCCTGCAACAGTGAGCCATTGTTGGCGCTGCTGTTTTGTCCCAAACAACTACAACGATGTCTGCAAGGGTTATTACAGCGATTACTCTCAATTAGTTTGTTGATCTCTTTTAATTTTGCTAATAAGCCATCATTTGTTTGCTTTTACTCTGATCATTAAAGAATGTTTGCCCTAATGAGGGCCCAAAATATCCAAACATGTGAATGCTGACATTAGATACGACTTTCTGGTTAACATTAAAGCTATCAATAAAAGGTTACCGCCAATTATAAATTATATAAAGGTTAATTCCAGACATGTTGCGCAAATTAATTCATCATTGCCAAAAGAGGGCGCCATAGTTGCTGAGCAGCTGAACCCAACACTTCTGAGTGCAGCACAGTCTCAGCCTTTAAACAGTAAAAACGGGGTTTTTTAATAATCACAGTGGGACTTTTGGTTTTCTTTCTCTGTAACAGGAAAATTTAGGATTTCGGCAGATATTTGGAAGCAGTAGGATGTAGGAAGAGACAATAGCCCGTGTGGAACCAGTCTCTTCTTATTTGTGATTCACTTTCCTCTGGGTTTCCCCCCTTCAAATGGGGAAGGTGGTCTCCTGATGACTTTGATGCGATAACCTGTGGGTCCCACATGGGCTCTGGCTGAAAGGCTCCTCTTTCCTATTCATTCTGCACAAAAGCCAACGTGACATCAAGATGAGTCAGTGTTCAGCAAAGACAAATAGCTGCAGTCACCGTACCCCCGGGCAACATCCACAGAAGCACATCCTTCAGTTTACACAGAGGAGGAGTTCTGCAGCATTGTCTTACAGGAATTGTCATGTTTCATGATATTATCTTTCCTCCTGCAGATGACCGAGGGCCGCCAGTTCCAGGTTAATCTCCTGGATGGCAGGAAGCTGGAGCTGCTGGTTCAGGTACTGGGTAGCATTTGCTGGCTTCTTATTCCCTGAAATAGGCTTTAACCAAAAAATAAGGATTTAATTTAAGTAACTTAATATTTCTTTATCCAGCCAAAGCTGTTGTCACGTGATCTGTTGGATTTGGTGGCCTCTCATTTTATCCTGAAGGAGAAAGAATACTTTGGTCTGTGTTTCACAGATGACATGTAAGTATTTTTTTAAGAAAATCATGTCATTGATGTAGTTGTATGCATTTATGTATTAACGCTTTCATGAATTAAACTTTGCAGTTGAATGATCAAAGAAAGACAACAAAATTGAATTGATTTTAACATATAATTTATTCTTGTTCAGTGGCCAAAATAACTGGCTCCAGTTGGATCGTAAAGTCCTCGATCATGACTTCTCCAAGGCTTCTGGGCCTTTAGAGCTCAATTTCCTAGTAAGGTAAGGTCTCAGGGACAAAAATACTGCCAGTATGGTAAATTAATAAATTAATAAATATCAAGAACGTGGTGTATTGGGACCTTCAAGGGTGCCATGACTTACCAAGACCAGCAGGTGGCAGTGTGTGAATGCAGTTTAAATTATCGATACTGTGACGTTGACTATATATTTTTGTACAGGTTTTATATCGACAAGTTCACTTTTCTGAAAGAAACCACAACAGTGGAGCTGTTCTTCCTGAATGCCAAATCTTTAGTGTACAAAGTAAGTGTGTCTATTTTCATGTGTTCTATCTATTTAAGACCTGGCTTCTATGTCTTTAAACTTTTATGTTGCTGTTTTTATGGCCTGTAATATAATTTATGGCACAGTTTTGTGATTTTACTTTTAAGAATTATCAAGGTACGAAGTTAAGTATCATAAAAGGCTTGCATTATTACTTTTACTGTATACAAAACATAGTTTACTGTCACAAATACTACGGTAGCCGAGAAGTCGAATTGAAAGAATCGCATTATGTGCACGTGAACGCAGCATGTGACCCAGCGTCGTAGTCTTTTCGCGGGGGAGAGCAGTCTGGTCACCATGGGAGACGGAGACTGTTGAACCTGCTTTTGGAACGTACCATTTCATTCAAGGGGAAGTGGTCACAGATAGCACCATTAAGCGGCTTCTCTTCCCTTTAGTGTTTGTGTAAACTCTTAAACTTAGTTACATAATAGATATACATATGATAAAAACTATAATACCGCCTTACATCCAGTTGATGGCTACTTTTTTCAAACATGAGACAGTGGTTCAATCCGTAACGGTGGGACCGAGGTACGGGACGGGAAGATTTTCTCTCAAGTCAAGTGTCGGACAAGCTCCGCTTTGTGTGTGTTTGTTTTCAAAAATGTTCATTTGACCGCCCATTTTCGTCCTTCACATCAGGAGACCATCGAAGTGGAGAGTGAGAATGTTTTCAAGTTAGCAGCCTTCGCATTGCAGGTAAGAAAATGTGCTCTCTGGTTTGAATCCTCAGAGCAAATGTTAATGAAGAGAAGGTCCGCAAAACATTAACTTCGTGATTATGCTGCAGCTTATTGCTGATTGCACTTTGTTTATTTATTTTCCAGGAGTCCAAAGGAGATTATATCAGGTAAGAAAAAAAAATATACGTATTTTTTCACTGTTCGATCGTGTAACACAAAGTTTTGCTCTTTTGTTTTTTATTGCATACACAAAATGCAGATCCCGAAGTCAGCATAGTTAGATTTTACATGTCACATTTCATTTAACAAATAAAGACTTGTATAGTAAGTTGTTGTTTTTGTTGATCCTCTCCTGGTTAATAATTGCTGTGATTTAGTTCCTGTGGTGGAGTTCCTATTTCCTTACTGTCAATAATCAGAACCATCTTACTGTTTAGCAGGCAGCTGTAAATGTAGATTGCAGCTTCAGAAAATTTGTTGTTTCATTAAAAAAACACTAAGATTGCTGCAGCTTTTGGTTAATGACACTTGTTCTGACAGCCCAGGGTGTGCAGAGATGTGGATTTTATGTACATTACTTGCTTACTGATATATGTTGGGGGTGGGGAGACCTGTTTTCATAGTGGGCTGTGTTGTCTGACCTGCTGATTGTGGATGTTGATTTTTGAAAGCTGCAGACCTGAAAGGTTTGGCTGTATTCATCAACGTGTGCGTCTGAGTGACTGAACAGGCTGAAGCTGCTCGACCTGTGTGCTGTCCCAGTGCTTTGCCTCTATAGGCCCCCCTGTCCATTATGTGAAGACAAAGATTTGTGCACAGTATGGAGTTGCCTGTGTGTGTTTGCGCGCGCGTGTGTGTGTGTGGGAGGTGCTGGATGATGACAGGAGCCATGTCGAAATGCTATCTTGCAAAAAAGTAAAGGGTCAGAAGAACGTGTCCTGTAACTGTCTCTCTTTTTTGACTGGATAAAGTTAACTCCCAGAAGTTTTACATTCCTTAAATACAGTATATTAATTTGCACAGTTGCATGTGTTTTGCAACTTTATGCAAACACTCATGAACAGATTTGCCTGAAATATCTACCTGAGGTTAGTCTTGCAACAACTTGGAATCTGTTGATTTGACTGCCTTCAGCCACAGTGAAAACATAATACTTTACATTTAAAAAATGACATTTTATCTCTTCCACCGAATGCTCATTTATCAGATGTCCCATAAACTGATTTATTCATTTGTGGGGGATGAAAGTTCAGGTTGCGGCTTAACTGTAGTTTCCTGCCAGCATCTCTGATTTAAAAGTCCTTTGCCCTGGAGAACACTCTGAACTCAGCCGGTGTGGGTGTAGGGATGGGCTATATTCTGTCCTGCCTCTGAAAGCACAATAAAACAAGAGCTGCCAGCAAATCTGGGACAATCAGTGAGGATGGGAGTGTGCACGGATCAGATTATCTTCTTTTTATTTGCAAAAAGGACTACTTGTTCTATTTTGGGTGTATCCTATACTTATAAACTGTTTTCTTCTTTGCGGCTTTAGTGAGGCATGTAGGAAACTGTGAAACACTCCACACCTGGGCAGTATGCTCCCGTGGGGGTGTCTGCCGTTGTTCCGTAGCAGCATTTGTCATTCCCGTCTGCTCAGCTTTATCTTAATTTCTTTGAAAAAACAGGCCTGGCAAATCCTTTCATAAGCTGTAATACCAATGGGTCTCCTCTTCATCGTATCACTTAAGGGTCCTGGACTAGTGAGATTAGCTGTGGAGGAGTTAGGCAGACCTCCGCCTCCTGCAGCCCACTCCCTTAAGAAGGATGAGCCGGACCCACTGTCCAACTGTAGACAAGTTGGCTTCCAGAAGCCTCAAAAATGTGTGCTTGTGTGAACAAACCTCCTGCTTTGTGTGCTGCTCGCGCACATCAGGTCATGAACAATACATTTACCTGGTCGCACACCCTGAAGCTTTCAGCCCTCAGGTTTTTGCAGGTGTAGCCTGTAGTTAGTGGTTCATTCCCAGCAACAGGCTCTTTCATTGAGCTCCCTCCCCAATGTGTCAGTCCTGTGGAATAGCTGACACACGGATATTATCCCTCCCACACTGGGTCGGCTGGGCTGGGCTGTTACGACTGGAAGAATTGCCCCCGTGCTGTAAATTGTGGTGAGATAACCCAAGACAGTAATGGATTCCAGATTGCTGACGAAGCAGAACGGCTGCACAGTAGATCACTCCGAAATGCCATGCCTGGGTTCCTATAAAATATATGCCATCGAGCACAAGGTGAAGTGCCATGGCAGCAAAAACCAGTCGAGCTGAGAGCTGCAGGGAAAAGTGGTTGGAGTGTTCCTGTAGAGGCTCACTCTTGCTGTTTGAGTTCAAAAGCAGCTTCAAATTACTGGATCATTATCCGTCTGTCCTGCTGCGTCAGCTGTGGTTAATTTCATTATTATTTATAGATTCGTGTTCATTAAAGCCAGCGGAGGTAAAACAGCCCAGCGCTGTTGTTGTTACAGATGGTGATACGTACTGTAAGCATGTTTTGACCTACACAGTTGGGATTCTGTCTCAGAGGTCACCCACTGCTCTCAGACAGCACAGAGGCTCGTATAGCACTTTTCATCACCGCGAGAAGCTGCCAAGTGCTTGTGAATGGCTTTTGTTTGGGTCTCTGTCGGATGGCCTGTTAGGCCTGAGCCTGTTCTGTCCAGCAGAGGCTGTAGACTCACGACGGTGACATGACTCACGGTTCACTATCACGGACCTTGACGGCACCAAAATACCACAGTGTGTTTGTACAGATAACACGGCCACATTGTTTTTCTTTCTCTTGTCAGCGGGCTACACGTTTGCTTTTCTATATTTTGGGATGTTTGGACAGTGTGTTACAGGCCAGGGCGTGTGCTTCTATGAATTAAGTCTGGAAAAACTTTAAAGTTGAGCCTTGGCACGCAGAATTACTCTTTATAGGCAGGAAAGATGACATACTACCCTGACACTGCATCTCTTCTAAAGGTTTCCTGGTGAGTTATTGCTCTTCTGCCTTGAGATGGAACTGAAACCACACGTTCAAAGCACTTAACAAAAGGCCTTCACACATTTTGGGATTTTTTTTAGACATCTATTTATTTATTCCACTCTACAGAATAGTCTGAACCCTCAAATATTGACTAAGTGTTTCAGTGAATGAGGGGTAATCAAACCGCTCTGTTGCCCTGTGAAGCACCGGTTTCTCTAAAACAAACAGTTGTCCCGGTTTTTAATGTCCAAATCTTTCCTTTCAGTAATGAGAACGCCAGGTCTGATCTGAAGCTGCTCCCTGTTCTGCCCACCAGAGTACTGAGGGAGCACCCATCTCTCAATTATTGGTAAGTTATGTGCTGCAGGTTCTGGTAGTAAACCATTAAAAGTTCCGAGGTTCAGGGTCAGTGTGAGGGGATCCCAGCTTTCTGAGCTCCAGCCTTTGCCTCCACATTAACCTCAAGTGATTCATCTGTGAAATCACCCTTGGCAGTAACAGCTGATTATCCAAAATATTCATTTATCCAAGAAAGCAATTCAAGGTAGGAAAAGGACTGCTGACCAGTCTGTTTTTGTTTAGTTTTTTTCCATTTTTCACTAATTGGTTGAGAAATTACGGCTTGATTTGTGGTGATTATGATGATTATGTTTGCCTGTTACCTAGGAAAGCACATGGACGTGCTCGTCACTGTCTAAAGCATCACTGTGTCAGCTGTTTCTGCTCTTAGGCTCCAGCTGCTTCATCTGGCTGCCCGGTCATCAGAATGAAATGATATATTTTAGTAGAGCACATGTACATATCTCTCCCTGTCATTTTCTGTCTGTTACACCACACTACGACTACAGTTTCCCTGCTATAAATAATGAATGATTACAGTGAGGAATTATGAGAAGCATCAGACTGGTCACCATGGATGAAACCAGCAGGCCAAACTGTATTTTCTGCTTGGAAAGGCAGAATGTTTATCCCCAAATAATGGTCTGAGTGGGTTACTCTTCAGGGATTATTCATTTAATCTGTTATCTACCATTTGTGTTTGCAGTGAGGATAAGGTAATTGAGCATTACAGGAAACTGAAGGGGCTGACCAGAGGAGAAGCTATTGTGCAGTGAGTAAAAATGCATCCATTTGTGTGTATTCCTCGTGCACTAGTGCCTGTGCTGGTGGTTGCATGTTACAGTAATTAGCCCTGACCCTTATAGACCCTTATAGACCCTTATAGTCTTCAGTCTTATTGGCTTTCATTGAGTTAACGTGTGTAAGAGCGTTTTAAATCGCACAACTCTGGCTGATGTCGATTCATTTCTGTTAACCTCTTCTTCTTTCTTTTAAGGTATCTCACCTTGGTGGAGTCCCTGCCCACATATGGAGTCCATTATTATCCAGTGAAGGTAACAGGAAGCTTAACCATTAAAGCAGCTGCTGTCAACATGCTGTCTTCATCCCTCCCATGTCTAATAATGTTGTTTTATTGCATCTTGCCTAAATCTCTGAATTTGCACTTTTTAAACTATGCAGCACATGTCTTTTATTATCAGAACAAACAGGACTGTAGTCTGGCTGCATGGAGAACAGAAACTGTCTCGCTATTTCTTATAAGTGAAGATCAGAACAATGTGACTTACAGTCACTTTAACAGCTTTTAAACAGCCCCCCTGTTTTCTAGTTTTAATTGAATCCACAAACTTTTCCTGCCAAATATTGTTAATTTAAGGTGACTGTGAAGATCAAACAGGGTCTCAGTCAGTCTTGCAGACATCTTAATGAGTCTAATGGGGTAATTGCTTTCTTTTTTTGACCTCCTACCATTAAAGCCTCTAATGAGTGGTTCTGTGTTGTGGGTGTGTGCTTGTGTGTGTGCTTTCATGCAGGATAAGCAAGAAATACCGTGGTGGCTGGGGGTCAGCTACAAAGGCATTGGCCAGTATGACTTGCAGGACAAACTAAAGCCAAGAAAGGTGAGTTTAAATGTGTTTTCTATCTTGTGTATAATCCTTTTTATGCATGATATATTATCTGTTTTGGTTTTCACATGTAGTCACATTTAATGATTAAATGAGAAATGTGTGAAAGGTTTCCGTTCTTGAGGAAATGTGTACTACTACGCTACTAAAAAACTCCGTTTACTGAAACACGGCTTTCATTGCTGTCTCGTGAACTGGTTAATGATCAAACCTCAGTGTCAAGTTGTAATCAAAACCCTGGTTCCCATGCCAAACACAAAGACAAACTGGGGAAAACTGTACTGTGTGGACTCTGGAGTCAAGGTTTGTGTGTACGGACAAACACTGTACAGTATTCAGAACGGGACAAAGTTGTGAACCGAGGTTCCCTAGCTTTAATTGGCAAAACACCTAAACTCTGAAAATATTGGAAATTTGTGTAGGAATGCTGTGCAAGTCTGTCATTTGTGCTTGGGACTAACCTTTATTTAGAAGCAGTTAATATTCTTTCTAACTTCTTTTGATTTCTTCATTCTAACAAGTGTCGTTTTAAAACAAGAATGTGTTGACGGAGAAGGGCGTGCTGGTACACTGATTCATTAACGGGGTATCGGTTAAGGTGCACGGCTCTGCAGACAGCACTCTGCTGGCAAAGCGGGTGGATTTGGGAAAGGAGACAAATGTTGGGGTGGAGAGGGAGATGGAGGGGTTAAACTCCCTCTCTTTCCCTTTACACTATAAAAATGATCCTGACACTGCAGCTCAAGTGTTTCAGGTTTAGAAAAAAGCTGCTGTTACTGACGTGAAGGCAAAGGTCCGAGCAGGGAAAACACTATATTGGCTGAATATTGACCGGGTTTCCTGCCTTAGCTCACACCAGTGGATTCAGCCCAGCTCTTCCCTTTAGCACTTTGTTCAGCCCCCATCAGCAAGGCGCATTAATTATGATAATCTGTGTCTGCACTGAAAAGGGAGACAGTTGTTCAAACAAAGGAACAATTATCAATGTAAAAGGAAGAGATTTAATGACAGAACTTCCATAATGACCAAGGTTTTCTAACCAAAACCAAGGCTCATGTTGTCCATTGGTTGCATTCCCCGACACCTTTAAACCCTAGGACTGGAGTTGACTTAATTAATTAAGAGTGGTTCCTGGGAGAAGCTCCTCTGGTGAAATATCTGCACGTGTGGCTTGTGTTTTCCAAGCAAGCAATTGGACACTCGCTCTTGTTGGTTCATGTATATGATGAACCAGCTGAACCAAATTAAGTCCTGAGTTTATCTCCACTGACAGTGTTTGTCTTGGAGTAACAGTAACCTGTGGCAGAGACAGAAGAAATCTTCTTCCCCGTCCTTTTTGTTAAGGTTCCCCCATTAAAATTCAAAAACGTGAAAGCGCTCCCTGTTTTTTAAATCGCACATGTCGATGGGAGGTTTCTTGTTGCCGGCCAACCAGAGCTGGTATGTGAAACATTATGAGGAGGGTTGGGCATATCTTTTTCTGTAGAGCTGTGATATGAGTCAGGGCTCTTGACTCATATTCATCCACATACAAGTCTGAGGAATCTGGAGATTGTGGGTTTGGCCTGTGGCACGTGCATGTTTGAATGGTATAGTTTAAAAATAAGGACATTTTGTAGAAATATGTAGCCATCTTGCTTGACTTGTTGGTCCATTAGTTGCAATAATTCTGAACAAGATTTGTCACAGTTTCAGTAGTGGCTTCACCAGCACTCACAGAAAATCCTCTTTCTTTTGGAGTTTTTGTCGCGGGAGCATCACCTCAGTGAAAGTTTGCCACAGCCTTTGTTATCTATGCTGATCAGTTGTAAATGGTGCCCAATGATGTGACAAGGGGGTGTTAAATGACTTGTTGCTCCTTCCATAATGAAATAAGTCTCGCTGTTATCATGAACCTCACAGGCTGGCTGACCATGGTTAGGACAAGTGTAATCATGCTCCCAATAACTGACCAGGAATCAGACACTCTGCTGGATGTTACCTGATGCTGTGAGGTGTCATATTACTTGACAGGTATTTATAAAGTATAGCACGTTGGTCTGGCAGCGTTCTCTGCCAGAGCTAAAGATTCTCTTCAAATGATTAACCTATTGGATTCCTGGCATGTTTTCCTGGGGTGTGTGAGGAGGTGAGTGCAGATTTGCCCTCCATGCGCTGTATACAGATATAAAAGCAGTGAGTTTCCCAGGACGGCTCTTTTAACCGGAACAACCTCACGCCACACAGACTTGTGTGCAACCTGCTCGTCAGGTCTGACTCAAAGGGAAGTTAGTTGTGGGAGCGAGCATCTTGGAGGCTTTGGGAGGTAACTGACGTCACAGGAGGGGTGGTTAAAAGGGCGTGGCCAGTTCAGATGAAACTCTTGCAACACCTAGTAGTGCACTTCAGACAGAAAAGGGTATCGTTCGAGGAAGCTGTAGCACTGAGGGACGCTCAGAGTCAAAGGCTTCGATACAACAGCAGGAGAACTCAACAAAGTTCTGATAAGAGATAGAAAACACTTTAAGGTGAGTCTGTTTGTTATGTCTATACACGGCCTGTTCTGAGGCCTTTTAATGCTGTCAGAGGGGTTTTAGTGTTTGAATTAGTCCTAATGCTCCTCTAAGTACTCACAAGGTGGGGTGACACCTGATTCCTGTCGTCTAGACTGTATTCTGTCGCATTCGGAGAGTCGGAGCTGCCCTACTTCAGAAAGTTTTAGTTTTGTTGTTTTTCCGGTCTGCCAACATTGTTCATTTTATTGATTTGCAGTTTGGATTAATATTGGCTGCCGTCTTCAGACAGTTCTGAACATTTCCCTTAGTGTTGTGCAGCGTGGTTTTCTCTTTCCTGAAGTGAGTGCCGTGAAGAGCAGGTGACAGGAGATCTGTTGAGAGAGTCCAGTATCAGTGGAGCAGCTGTTCTGACGCAGGGCAGCAGCATGTAAGGAGAAGCTGTCCTGCTGTCTGGCACAGTTCCTCCCTGTGCACGTTCCAAAGCTTTATGATTGCTTCTGTCAGGAAAAACATGCATCCAACTGGTTGGGGTCTCAGGTCACTTTGGTAGCTTCTCTCCAGTCATGCTAGAAACCCAAATAAATAGAATCTTCTGAAGATACCGGTGCTAATGGTTGCGTTTTTCATAGCACAACTATAGCTGTACATCCTACATTGTTTTGTGTGTTTAGTAATGTGTAATGTTTGCTCTCTCCATTTCCAGTTGTTTCAGTGGAAGCAGTTGGAGAATTTATATTTCCGCGAGAAGAAATTTTCTGTAGAAGTGAACGACCCACACAGGTCAGAGAAGGGAAACACCTTCATCTATCTTAACTGATCCTAATAGCTCCTTTCTCTGTTTTTAAAGTGTTCCCAGTAGTTCTTATCTGGCACCTTGCACAGTGAAGGGCATCTGCAGCCAATGGCCCATTTATGGCACCATGGTAGCTGTAACCTCTGTGTGAAAACAATTGTTTTCCTGCTGTTCAGAGCCAGCTTGTTATTCTGTGGCTGTTAAAAGAGCTGCTGCTCACAGGCTTTAGTGAGGCGCTTCCTGGCCACATACGTTAGAGATGTGTTGCTCATCTGTTCACAACATATCAATTAACAAAAGAAAAGATGTTATGAAATTTAGCACATTTGCTTCAAGTAAACATTGTGTGAATAGGGTTGGAGGAGAGCTGAGTGTTTTTTATTACCCCCTACAGGAAAACAGTCACCAAGCGGACTTTTGGGCAGACCAGTCTGGTTATTTATACCTGGTATGCCAGCCACACTCTGATTAAAACCATCTGGGTGATGGCCATCAGTCAGCACCAGTTCTACCTGGACATGAAGCAAAGCAAAGTGAGCATCTCGCATCTCCTCACTTGTTCACATTGTTTTTTATTTCAAGTGTGTGACTAAAGTGTCAGTAATGATTTAAGGGGTTTTGGCAAAAAATATTACTCTTAAGAGTTATAGATGTTGGATGTAGATGACTGCAATTTCCAGGGGTTAAAAAAGTAATTGACCAGTTAACAGATGAGCTGGTTATGGCCAGTTATGGAGAAAATGCCATTATTAATGTAAAAACCAGCCACTAGCACTAAAACAGGAAACCCACATCTTCAGACATCAATTCAGCAAATTCTGAGGTGCAAAAACTAAAGTATGAAAGACCCACAAGCTCCCCACACTGTCACACAGCATCTATCGCTGTTCCTTTTTCTCACATACGGCTTAAAGTAAACTGTAGTGTCACATGTTCATCTGTTTCTATGCCTCTGAGAATTTATTATTATATTATATTTCTGCAGCCACAGTCTCCACTGCTATTCACACACTGTCATGTGCATCTATGTGCGTGTGTTAATGAGGGATAAGCAAGGTCTAATATTTCTGTTGGATTTTATCAGCGGTGTGTGATTCACCCTTCGAGCTAATGAATGTCCGCGGTTGGATGAGATTATTCAGCCGCCGTCTTCCTCGAAGGCAGATGTGATGTCAGTGTTCCTCCGAGAATAGGCCTTGCTGATTGATGAGAGAGCTCATCATGCAGATGGAGCCACAGCTATTTCCCGTCCCCGTTTCTCTCTTCTAATCTTCATTTTTCTCCACCTGCAGTCAAAGATGACGACAGCAAGGAGTACAGGCGACATCGCCATGGACCTCACAGAAATCTGCCACCCACAGATCACCAAATTATCTGGTAGTGAAAGCAAAAACCATCTTATCATGGCCAGCAACGGGAGTCTTATCTCAGCTGGTAAGCAGAGGGTTACTCAGCCCTCAGTGATGTCTGTTTCACGTCAGGTTGTGAATGATTTGTTGCTATATTGAAATTGTTATTCCAGGTTCTGCTGACTCTGAAGTTAGCGAGGACCAGAAGAAAGAGAAGGTGGCTGAATTGAAAAAAAAGGAAAAAGACCTTCAAGAAAAACTGGCAAAGAAGCTTGAAGAACTGAAGAAGATCTGTTTGAGAGAGGCTGTGAGTTTTACAGTCATTCCGCTGTTTGTCAGCGATATTAGCCGCTCAGTTAGCTAACTCGTAGTTGTTTTTATTTGCAGGAACTCACTGGACAATTGCCGAAAGAGTATCCACTTGCTGCAGGAGAGAAGGCTCCACATGTGCGCCGCCGTGTTGGGACGGCCTTCAAGCTGGATGACCTTTTCCCCTATGATGAGGTTGTTACAGCTGTTAAGATATACTTGTATCCATTATGGAATTTAGTTCTCAGTTGTTTTTCCAGCCTCACATTTGCTTTTTTCACTGTTTGAGAAGATCTGGCAGCATTTTCTAACCATTGTTTATATGTGCTACGTGTCTACGCGTAGGACCCATATCTGAGGAATCTGGAGAGCAGATTTGCCTTGCAGCAGAAAATAGTGGAGGCAGCCCTTAAACTGTCCAGCGAAGGCGATATCGCCAAGACGGTGAAGAAAAAAAGGAAAAACAACTTTCTGGATGCGATGAGGAAGCTGGAAGAGATCGAAAAGGAGATCAATGCCTACCGGATAAAGAAGGGAAAGAAGCCCACCCAGAGGGCTTCACTTATAATAGCAGGTAGAGGAAGTGAAAACTCAAAGGCTTTAACAGTTGGTGGATGGGCGACCCTCCTAAAAACAGGCTTTATTTAAATATGTGTCTCTTCCATCATCAGATGATGTCAATCCTTCAGACCTCAGCTCTCTGTCTGACAGTCTCACCCTGGATGATGGTAAGTGCTCAACACTGCTCTTATTGTCGCTCGGCTCCTTCGCTTGTTTCATGCGTTTGGAGGATTTTAATCAAGCGATGTTTTTAATCTCCCAGAAGATGAGGTTTTCTCCCAGAGGCAGCGGTCCAGATCAGTTCAGTATTCCCCCAGACCGCACCATGCAGACACTCTGGATATCCACTACAACAAAGAAAGAACGTCCAACGATCAGCACGGAGACAGCAGGTAAACTGTTATTATATTAAAATCTTAATATCGGTGTGATGGTTGTTTGTGTCGGCACTTGAAGCGTGGAACTAGTATAGACCTGTAGACTTTATCCAGAGCTGCATTCCTGCCAGCCCTCTTCTCCTGCCTCTCCAACAATATTCTCTTATCAGCCCTACACACAAACTTTAAATATAGATGGAAAAGAACGTGTTGCTGCCTGTGACGGAGCAGACAATAAGTCCTGCTTGACAGGAGGAAAGGGTAAATAGAAAATGGAAATTTGGCTCAGGCTATAAAAGACAGGTTATAAATTGCCCTCAGTTTCAAAGATTTAAGTCGTCTTTGAACTTCTACTACTCGCTGTGGTACGAAAGAAGCATGAGTATTCACTTGTTCCCATATAAAGAGCAAGAATAGAGCCGTTAAATGGCATGTGAATTAAAATCCGATTTCATGTCAATGCATTAGATTGAATTATGGCAAAGTCCAGGATCCAGTCTACTACGGTCACCATGATGCCTTAGCGAGTCACGACAGCCCCTTAAAACTGGCTTCCAGACAGCCACGTGATGCCCGCAGCATGCCTCCCACCCCTCTCCTCACCCGCAGTGCCTTCAGCAGCACCCACCTGAGGTAAGACCCATCAAAGCGCTCTGCTCCATCAGCATCTCCAGATGTTTGTGGGCGTGATTGTGAAATAAAATTCCAACCCAACTGCGTCTCAACTCCAGGTGTGAGGATGCACCGCAACATTTCCGCCAGCGCAGCGGCAGCCTGGAGTCTCAGTCCCAGGTGGCGACCGAAGCAGAAGCTCGCGTGCCGACCTTGGTGTTCACCCCAGCCCAGCGCAGCAACAGTACCGAGGTTCTCGATGATGGCTCTTCCTACACGAGTCAGTCCAGCGTTGAGTACAGCGCTCCGGGGAACCACACCCACCGACGCAGGGCCCGTGGCCGCCACAGGAAAAACATGTACGCCAACACAGGCAGCATGCCCAACCTGGCCCAGGCAGACGCCCGCTGCTATGCCTACCAGCCTCGGGGACATCCAGCCACAACTGCCTACTATGTCACCGGCTATCCGGGCTACGCAGAACCAGACCCTTACTCAAATGGACTTTACATGTATGAGAACGAGATGGAGGGACACTACAACGTCAGCGCCTCCTACAACCCACCCCCAGCAGCGTATCGCCACCGTGACATGCACACTCACTATGGCAACGATGAAATGGACAGCATGACGCACAACCTCTACGCCACGTTGAGACCACCCAGGAACCGCCCGGTTCCCCGCAGCAACGAGCAGGTCAGCAAGAACATTCAGAAGGCCGCGGTGGCGGAACATTTAAGAGGCTGGTACCAGCGGAACACCGCGCACAAACAGGCAGCTTACAACTATGAGTACTACGACAGAGGTCCCCAGCAGTGCCTGGGCTACCAGACCATGCACGGCTACAGCAGGAACACCTCCTGCTCTTCAGGTTAGTCACTGGAATCTTGTGATAATGTTTGTTTTCACGCGTAGATGGATCGTTTGTTTACCATTGTATTTATCTCTTCTCCAGTGTCGTTAGCACCTTCCAGCGGTTCTTGGAGTCACGTGAATGGTGGTATGTTGGAGTATGACGTGCCCCCGCACGCACCGCAGTCCTACTCCTACAGTAAAGCCTCATACAGCCACTCCACCCACAGCAGGTGAGAGGGAAAAAAAACACCATCGTCTTATCCACTAAGCCACTTCCTGATCCTGCTTATCCCCAGAGCTAAGTGCTAGTGTTTAATTAGCTGGAATAAATGAATGGATACAAACAAAATAAGCTGCAATTTTCATCATTAACTTCTTAAACGAAAAGAGTAGGTGTGGGCTGGCGTGGTGAGGGGGAATATTTATAACAACTTGTTCATTGTTTTGAAATTGAAACACACTATTCATGTTCTGCTTGAAAGCCTCTTTGAGGACTAGGATTAGAGGATACGTGTAGCCAGTCGTCAGGTCTCCCTCAGAGGTTAAGTTTGCCCTTAACTGTCCAATCAGCCCTCCTTCCTTATTGATTTGGCATCTCCCAGCTTTCCAAGGGCTCCTGGCATTGTCCTGATGGCAAAGGGCTCTGTGTGTTGTTCCCTTCTAGTTGTTGCTATTCCACCTCCTGCTTGCCTTCCTCCTCCTTTCACTCCTCCTCCTCCTCTCCTGGTTGCGGGGTCAGACAGGTGACCTTGAGCCCTTCCCAGCCAGGCTCCTCCAGAGGGCACAGTTTCAGTAGAGTGTCCTTTTTGAAAGGTAGCACCTAGTAAGTAAACCAGTGCCAGAGCCTGTGTGTATGCTTGCACCGTGCCTCCGTATTATCCTCGCTGATATGATGAAGTGGCATTTTTGAAATGTTTGGCTGATCCGTCCGTGTCCTGTACGATCAGGTAACTGCATGGCTTCAAAAACACGCTTGCCCAGCTTTGACTTCTGGCTGGCATATCGCATTCTTGTGGTCACATATCTCGGCAGTGTGCATTCACTGCTTTTATTTTTTAGAATTTGCCTTCCTCTTGGCCTCCTGTCCATGTGCAACCATTCACCCTTGACCTTTGCCCCAGAAGGGCCCTAATCGAGGCCTATTCCACCGATCAGGTGAAGTTAAGCCCCTACCAGCCAGGAATGTAAAATCTGCCATCACGACGATGGCGACTGGTTATTTTCATCCAATCGTTCACAAAAACTCTCC
This sequence comes from Takifugu flavidus, assembly GCF_003711565.1. Lineage (NCBI taxonomy): Eukaryota > Metazoa > Chordata > Actinopteri > Tetraodontiformes > Tetraodontidae > Takifugu > Takifugu flavidus. The sequence continues at coordinate 1,458,469 of NC_079523.1, read as the reverse complement.
AAATTCGATCCTGTTGATCACCGCTTGACTTCAGGGGGACAGTGCTTGAGTGCCAGAGGAGGCAAATGTGACGCCTGACTATTGTTGGATTTGAAGGCTACGTGTGCATAATGTCAGCGGGCGTCTGCTCTTATGCTGAGTGGGAATGTTTGAGCCTGGCTTTGTCCTGAGATGTTATGGCAGTTGAAGTTCGAGGTGTCCACACGTAGCTGTTATTTTCCTTCCCCTCTGTGCACCCCGAGGCTGCGTTTAGGCCGCCACCCCTCTGACGCGTCCTGTTCTTTTGTCTTTCTTACAGATCCTACGTAGATGTCAGCCAGATGGACCCAGTCTCGAACCACCAACTCGGCAGTAACCCAGACCCTCAAGACCAAATTTACTGGCACGAAAACTCAAAACCAGGAACAATTGTCTAGATGTTTCCTCCTGTTTTACACCTTGACCAGCTGTCATTGTGCCTTAAATGCACTTAACCTGTTGTGTGTACAAAGGGATCCAAAGAATGAAGGAATCTAACTACCATGGCTGAGCGTGTTAAAGAGGCTCACCTTTCTTAAATGCCTTTGCCAAACGGACCGTAACTCTAACCAGGCTCCCCCGGGAGCATCTGCATGTGTGGATTGCTGTTTTTGGTGATGGCACTTGTGCACTGGAACTACCTGGACCTGCTGTGGACTGTTTCGTGTAGAAAAAGGGAAGGTGGACTAAACCTCTGTGTTCAGAGAACGGCTCCTCAAAGGTAGTCACAATAAAACTGGGCCATCTCTAATAACACACCGATCCACAGTGAACACACACCAGCTCGCAGACGTGTGAGCACATGAAGTATGAAGGAATGGACGAATGAAGGACTAAAAGTGAGGCAACTGTGACAACTGTTGGCTAGTTTGGGTCAAGTTTGACCTCTTCTGTTGCTGCTCCAGTGCTTCCTGTTTGTCTTTTGCTTTGTATTCAATATTTTTCACATAGCAACACAGACTTTGAGTGTTAATAAGAGGTGCCAACTCTTGCTATCACTGCCGACTGCCCAGTCAGTCCCTACATTAAGATGGAAGGTTCCGTTTTGTGATTTGAGTGGAGTAACATGGTTATTTCATCCATGCTGGAAATCATGGACCGGTGCTCCCGACCTCTCCCGAGAGACCCAGACTGTATGTAAAGGTCGGTTTTGTAAATACACTGCTTTCGTTTTTTACTGGATTTTTTTTTATGTATTTGAAAAACATGTAATATATGGTAAATATTTTTTGTTAAGCTGGTTCTTAGTTGTTGTAAAATTGTTTCATTTGAATTAAAAAAAAAAGATCACATCAGATGATGAGAAATAGGCTTTTCAAACCTTATCGTTTTTAAATTCTCAGTTTGTTCTAAACTGAGTGATTGGTGTCGGTCACGACGTGCGCTCATTAAGAATGCATGAATGAGCTGTTTTTAGACAGCTGTGAAACATCTGTTTCCCTCTGCCGTCTGGCTGGTTCTGACTTCACGCTGTAAAGTGACCTAACCAGTCTTTAAACCTTGGCACACCCTCGAAGGGCTATAACCTGTTCTTTACTCCACGTAAAAGACAAACTGGTGGTTTTTTGCACGTAAACATCTCCACAGCCATTTATGGAACGCAGGACTGTGACACAGCCCCCCCCACCCACCCCCCCCATAGGTGTCGCCACAACCTTTCACCTCTTTCCCTTCCTGGGTGTTTTCTGCCTCTTCACGTTCTCCCTGTGGCTGCTTACGTCTTTAAGAGGACTGAATTCGCGGTTAACCCCGGTGTTGTGCTTCTGGCTCAAGCTCAAAGGAGGCGTCCGACACTTCTACCTCCTCAGCTTTACGAGTCACAGAGGGGGGGGGGGGCTTCGTATCCAGTCCAGCTGTCTCCCTCGGCCTCTGCGTTTGCTGTTTAATACCAGCTGCAGACAGACATCAGGCGAAGCTGTTCCAGTTGACACTTGGCTGCCTAAACAATGGGCTCCTGTACGCTTTATCCTCAACAGACACGTTCAGAACTGCATGCAGAGAGTAGCTTTTTTTACATTCCTCCGGGGTTCAGGTTTCACAAATCTGCATTTTTAAATGAACACGGGATTGAAAACACTTGAGTCCACACATTAGCTTCAGTTTCTGCAGCTTCAACTCTAAAACCAGCAAGAAGAAAATCTAGTCAGCTCAGCTCTGTTTGCTCTGCGTCTGCTGGATGTGTAAATAGGCAACTAATGTCCTCCACACTGGAAGCCGGAACTCAAGAACACGATTCTTCAAAGCCAAACGTAACTTTAGGAATATTGCACGTAAGAAAAGAGACATATTTTTAAGTCCACAAAGGTTTGCAACTGTCAACATGAGGACTGAGCAGCTGAATCATTTGCATCTGGCTCTGAATTATGAAGCTAGCTCATTAGCATAGCCTTAAAAGGCTATCTGAATGTTCCCAACAAACCAACCTAAAGTAAGAAATCAAAGGCAGCACAGGCAGAAGTGATACATGGAGAAGCATCACTGATGGAAACTTTCAGGATGTGCCAGAACCATAGTCAAAAACAGTTCATTCGCTCCCAAATAAAGGATGATTTATTTGCTGCAGCACTTCCTGGATCGCATTTGCACCGATGACAGAAATATGTATCTGCTGTGTGCAGCAGCATGCACGTGCTGTGTCCTGTTCTGCTCAGGGAGACGCAACCTAAATCATCTTTATTACTGTCCTTGCTTGTATTTGCCGCTCCAGGATTCACAGTAAGGATGGAGATGAAGCATAAATCAGCTCTGCACTATTGTGAGGAAAGTGCGAGTTAAACAGGAGACTTGTTGAAACACTAGAACCAGAGAGCTCTTCTTCCATTGTTGTTATGGTATGGATTTTAGAGGAAAAGCTACTTTTAGATCACCATACTTGTTCATACCTATCTGTCATGTTTCTACTAATCTTTATACACCTCCAAGCAACAAAACAAAAAGGGTCTCTTCCCAAAAAGGTCTTAATGAGGTCTATTAAAGTACAACCCAGACAGACAGAAATTGCTGACTAAGTAGAAGGCAGCTGACTCCAGCGCAGCTCTTTAGCAGCAGCTCATTGATCAGCCAATCCGTCACCCAGGGGCCACTGTCACGAGCAGGAACCCTGATAGCCTGGGTGAAGGCTTCGCCGCTTTGAAGCCTCATTTTAAATATTGACACAATGACTCACGTCAGACTTTGGAGTCGCATTTACTTCAAGACTTGAGACGAAGCCAGACTTTTTCTTTTGTATGGCTCTATTTATTGGCATGATGAGGTGAGATAAAATAAAAGCGTGTAACAACCCCTCCTGGACAACAGCTCGGGAGACCTTTATGGCGAGCAACCTTTGCCTTTCATTGCCTTCAGAGCCATTGCAGAGGCTGATTGAAGGCAGATTTTAAGTCAAGGAAAGACTCCCATGTGTGCAGGAACATGGACCGACTGCATAGCAGAGCGCTAACATTCACCGTCACTGTGAAAGAAAAGTGCCCCGACAAGTTCTGGGTGGAGTGACAGATACCCTGAGGTAAACCTGAAGCCCTTCGGATTAGAAGCTTTTCCTGCGCAGGAACACACAGCCAAACAGGGTCAAAGTTCAGAGTTTAAAGCTAAAAGATTCAAAAATCCTGATACATCCAAGAAGAAATTCCAGATTCTTTGGGCCACATGTGTGAACAGCATGCGTCAGCTTTTTTCCAGGTCCGATCATTCCTTCAGTTTTCCCTCCAGAAAGCTCTGGATCTTCTGAAAGCCCTCCTCGTGTTGTCCCAAGGCCTCCAGGAGGATGCCCATGGGTGACCTCTTCAGTCCCGCTCCTTCAATCTTGTTCTCCAGTTTATTCTTCATGTTGCGCAGGCGAAACGATGCGTGTGCAAATATGCCTGGAAAACAGGCGTCAAAGCAACGTTTCAAACCTCAAGCCAACATGTCACATTCTTCAGCCCAAAGCTCTGGTTTGAAATATGGGCGTGACGATATGTGTTTGATTTCTAAAAACCTCAAGTGCTGCAACGAATACACAATTTAAAAAAGCATAAGTCGCTGATTCATTTAGCGGAGCTTATTTACTTCACCCAAATTCTTTTCTTTTTCTATTCTGCAACATTGAACCTTTTTGAACTTACAAGCGAGGGGGAAGGTGATTGCAGACATAAAAACCATGACGCTCCCCAGCAGAGAGATCAAGATGTAACTGGCCACCATGATGAGGAACACAAAGGCTGTGGGGTTGTGCCTCTTAAAGTTGTTGATCACGGCCCGGTTCTCTCCGGCCCACACTGAGCCCAGGAAGATGGCCGACACCACAGCCATGGCTGTAAACATCCCCAGGGGGTTCAGGAACCTGCAGGGCAGCGACACGGCTGTCAGATCTGGCACACACGCGCGCACACGCACACAGAGACTGGTCAACTGGCGCGGCCCAGTGGCCACCTTGGGTTACTACAAAAACAAATAGAGATTCATGAAGACTCAAAACACTCCCAAATTGAAGGAATTAAAGAAATCAATAAAAGGAGTCAAAGTTAAAACAAGTACTTTATATCTGTCCATCCATTTTCCAATGCCTGTCTTTAACAGAGTCACAAAGGGATGTTTTTTCTTTATGTATTATTACTTTATTTCACAGAATACCCTGAGAAATCCCCAATAATAGTATAAATGGGGGATAATAGCATCAGGCACTTTATTAGTCAGACCTGTGCACAAGGAAAAAACTTATCAGGAAAACGATGTTAACAAGTCTGACCTCACCTGACCTGTCGGGTCAAACTGCGGTTCTGTCAGATCCATAAATGATGCGATCCCTGATTAAGATGTCTGTGTAGATCCCTGATTAATCACCTAATTAGGGCTATAGCGTGATTCCCCCCTCACAGTTAGGCAACCTGTAGTGCAACAGCTGACTTGGCAGGCAGGTCAAAGGCCTTAGTGACCATGACAACAATATGTCATCATACAGCTCAGATCATGACAGGGCATCACTATTTTTAGTCAGATGGGCTTTAGATGGAACAAAGTGTCAGCTAAAGCCAGGATATTTCCGACAGGACAGCCAGGGCCTGAGACTAATCCTGAGTGATTCTACCATGTATGGAAAACTAGCAGTCTGTCACTAGTGGTGCAAAAAACTCTTTAAATGTTTTTAAACTGTAGACATCTCGTGTCAGTATCCCGAGTTAAACACGCGTCTATACTGTATCTTCACAATAAGTTAGACGGACTTGAAAAGTGAAATACTAAGTGCGCATTAATGCTGCTCTGTTGATGTGAAAATCCAGTTTAACTTACCCGACAACTAGGAAAATAGCGACAGCAGAAACCAAATAATTAGTCTGATAATAAAGCAGGTTGTTGACAATTCGGTTGTTCCATTTCGCCACATCTTTTGTATCTGGCTTAGCAAATCTTTCCCAGCCCGGGAAGAAGTCGTCCCAGGCTCTGAGTGGCGTCAGCTCCACTTTGGCCATTTGCTTCGGGTGATTAATTTGACAGTAAACGGTGCAGAAAAGCCGCTTTAAAAATTCCGACCGTCTCTGGGACAGGAGCTCCACAGCTTCCGGGTCTCGCGAGAATCTATAACCACGCCCCTCGTACGAAACTCCACGACAGAGCACACTATTGGCTAGCATCCTCACGTGACCGGAAGACTTCACGTATGTCTTCATGTTCATCCTCACTGTGGCACGTTTGCGTGTTAAAAATAGCGAATGAGTTGAAATTTCAGAAAAGTCGTCTCTTTAAGACTCCCGCCAGTTGTTAGTGATGCGTTAGTGTTGTTGGCCATGACGCGTTAACGTTGCTTTAACGCTGGCATTTTGAAACAGCGATGAAAGGTCGCAGGCGTGGTTTCACAAGCGTGTTAGCTTCGTGAGAGACAAACAACAAAGAGTGGGTTTTTGTTGTTTTTACAGATGTGGAGCAAGTTGTTGCGTTCACATGTGACTGCGCGATCAGGTTTTTGTTGGAGAAGACTCTTTACAATGCAGTTGAAGACCAGTGAGTTCCAGTCGCTGTTCACCGATGGGCTGAATGGATTAGCAGGTGACACGCAGCTTTGATACGCCTGTTGTGCTTGTGTTGTGTCGGGCAAGGTTGACCTTGCTTGAAGGATAAATACCACACCAGCTCAAGTAGATTTTGAACAATCTATACTCAGGTGTTTCTTAGTGAAGTGTGAGTTTGTGGTTTCACAATAAGAAGGTTGGATTGTTCTGGTGACGTTGGTTCTTCCTGCAGATCATAATTTATAGCTTGATTCCTGCACTTGTATCTTCCAGAGTTGTTTGGGAAGCACCAGCATGAGCTGAGGATAGCTGGAGGTGCTGTCCGTGACCTGCTGTCTGGGAAGAGACCTGAGGATGTGGACTTTGCCACCACGGCCACCCCAGAGGAGATGAAACGCATGTTCCAAAGCGCCGGGATCAGGATGATCAATAACAAAGGAGAGAAACATGGGACAATTACAGCAAGAGTAAGAGGCTATTTAAGTGAATCTATTTAAGTTTCTCTAGATTTTCCTTGACATTGTTTATTTTTCTATCTTTTCATTCCTTAGAATAATACCCAAATGGCACAGTAGTTTAATCTATAATTTATAGTCACAATGTAAAATTAGTTTATAATGGAGAATTGTGGAATATAGCAGTTTTTCCTCATTTGTCAATAAAACCAGTCTTTCTTCAATGAGAATAGTTATTAATAGTATAATTTAGTGTAACTGGAGGATTTCAGTCATCAGTCTACCACAGCGGTTGATTTACCGTCTTAAAATTAATTAACTTTGCAGATTTTTATTATCTGCCTATTTTCTTCTTTCTTTCACAGCTCCACGATGAGAACTTTGAGGTGACCACTTTGCGAGTAGATGTTCAGACAGACGGTCGGCATGCAGAGGTAGAATTCACCACTGACTGGCAGAAAGATGCTGAACGCAGAGACCTCACCATCAATTCCATGTTTTTAGGTATTTTTTTCTATTGATCTCCCACTCAGTGAGCTATCTTATCAGCTCTGATGTGCTTGGGGGGGGGTTGTTGCTCTAAATTGATGAAATCAATCATTTCAGGACTGGACGGCACATTATACGACTACTTCCAAGGGTATGAAGACCTGCAGAAGCGTAAAGTTCGGTTTGTTGGAAGTGCTGTAGAAAGGATCCAAGAAGACTACCTCCGTATTCTGCGTTATTTCAGGTGAGTTCATAATTATCACAAAAACTATTAACACCTTCTTAAAGCCACTGTTTATTCAAAAAAAAAATTTTTTTTTTAAAAGAGTAGTCCACAAAATGTTTTAGTGGCCTGATGGGTAAAGGAGTGTGAGCAATTCTGCAGTCTTATTATATTTATTATATTGTCAGCTGTGAATACTTTGACGATGGGTCACCTCTGGTTTATTGGATTTAGTGTTTCATTGCCTTTTCTTGCAGGTTCTACGGCCGCGTGGCTCTGGATCCTGGTGACCATGAACCCGAGACACTGAAGGCCATTAGAGAAAATGGCTGTGGGCTGGCATCTATATCAGGAGAACGAATTTGGGTGGAATTAAAGAAGATGGTGGTCGGTAATCACGCCGCTCACCTGCTGGAGCTGATGTATAGTCTGGAGCTGGCTCAGTACATGGGTAAGTAGGAGGCCAGGTCAGGGTCAAAACAAGCGCACTAAAAATGAATAAGGTAAAATTTGACTTAATCAAAAATAAACATTTGGATAAATCCTGGTCATCATTTGAGGGGAGAAAGGCAAATGCACAATTTGATGTTGAAGTGTTTATTTAATGGAGCACGATTTGATGTCATATTTATGAAAATTTGACTTCAGTAGTATCAATATTTAGTAATGGGCCTGTTGTGAAACATAACAAGATATATTTGACCTCAGAGATGAGACAGATTCACTGTTTTTTCATTATGTTCCACAGGATTTCTTTGTGTCTCTGGAGCTGCCATGAAACTCTTCTCTGCTGCTGTTGCGCAGGTTTACCTCAAGATGGCGACATTGAAGAGATGAAGCGAGTGTGGAGAAACGCCAACGAGCACGCTCCCAAACCCATGACCATCCTGGCGTCTCTGCTCCATAGTCCAGAGGAGGTGGAGAAGATGGATCTCCGGCTAAAGGTGTCCAGAGAGGAGAAGAACCTGGCGCTGTTCCTGGTCAGGTACAGACGGGAGCTTCAGAAAAACCCAGATGAGCTCGACAGCCTGAAGCCCTTCAAAGATTTTATTATTGACGTAAGTGAAAAACTGCTTGTTTCTCCAGTGTCTAATTGAAGTCTCCTAAATCATCTGATCCATTTCATTTATACATTTATACCATATCTTTATAAAGTAAAGTATTTATTTAAAACCAGGCCTAAAAACACAATTTCTTAGGCAACAAAAGTCCAAATTCTTAGCTGCAGACTAAATTAAGAGCAGTTTTTTATATTTGGTACAAACACAGACCAGACCTTTTTTTTCTTAGCTCATCTAAGATGTAACTGAAAGCTTCATAGCTTTTAAGTAACAGGTGTTAACATGTACCTCCATAACTGGACCGTCTATTCACAATTATGTGTGTGTGTGTGTGCTATATAAAAGTTGAAACTTCCTGTTTTTAGATTTTAATCCAGACACCATAAACACTTTTCAGAGCCGGGAGCTGGATAACCAGAATAGAGTGTGTGAGCTACTGAAGTACCAGGGTGAGCAGAAGCTGCTGGCGGAGCTCAGCAGGTGGTCCATCCCTCGCTTTCCCATCAACGGCCACGATCTGAGGAGAATGGGCATCACGTCAGGGAAGGAGATCGGCTCCACCCTGCAGCAGCTCCGCGAGGTCTGGAAGAAAAGCCGATACCGGATGGAAAAAGATGAACTCCTCTCTTACGTGAAGAGTTGAAAGGCAACAAGTGGGCGCTGACCCCGCAGGTGTTGCTCAGCGCTTAACTGATGCGGGCGCGTGGGCAGCCGCATAAGAGCCTGTTTCTCCAGCACTTTGACTGCTTTCATTAGGTGTAATTACTGAGGGCTGCGTCTGACGAATTCAGTGTCTCAGCGGGACTCGATGGGGATTGCTGGATGCACAAAAGAACGGCGTGCATGTCAATTGAGTACCCATGAAAAGCATATTTTCATTTATTTGATGGGGGGGGTGACTTTTCTTTTCAAAGGTTCTCCCAATTTTGTTCTGTGAAGAAAATATCTTGTAAAAAGGAGTTCTGAATTTATGCTGCAGAGTAAAAACCTAATTTTTCCCCCCTTCACATCCTTGTGTCTGAGAATGTGTTGCGCTGGTGTGCAGGTTGCTCCTCCTTCTCTGGGTATAAAACCCCTCTCTGCTGGTTGTCCACACTTGTTGCTCACTGCACTGTGGACCCTCCTGGAATTACTCTGTGGGTTTTTTTTACCCTGATGTTGTCAGTAGGAGTAACCCCCTGCAGTCCGTCAGGAATCCATCCTAGTGTACTTGGTTGACAAAATGGCCTGTTTAAACAGCAGTAACGGCTCCGGGGAGGACGCGCTTTATGGAGACCAACCGCGGGACGAGCGTCTGGCTCAGGTGGAGATAGCCCTCCTCTCCATCATCTTCATCACCGCAGGGATCCTGAACCTCGGTGTCCTCTTGGTGCTGTGGAAGCGCCGGAAGCAGCTCTCCAGGATGCGCGTCTTCGTTTTCCACCTCTGCGTGGCCGATCTTGTCGTCACCTTCTTCCAAGTTTGCCCGCAGCTCTTGTGGGACGTCACCGACCGATTCGTCGGACCGGATGTGTTGTGTCGCCTGGTGAAGTACCTGCAGGTGGTCGGGATGTTTGCATCCACTTATATGATCGTGGCGATGACGATTGACCGATATCAAGCCATCTGCAAACCGATGGTGACTTTTCAGAGGCGCCGCGCGCGCTGCAACGGTCCGGTGTGCGCGGCGTGGTGCGTCTCTCTCGTCGGCAGCCTCCCGCAGATCTTCATCTTCTCTAGAGTTGAGGTGGCCCCAGGGGTGTACGACTGCTGGGCGCAGTTCATCAAGCCGTGGGGACTGAGGACCTACGTGACCTGGACGACTCTGGTGATTTTCGTCCTGCCAATTCTCACGGTGACCGTGTGCCAAGTGCGCATCTGCCGCACCGTGAACCTCAACTTCCACATGAAGACGCACCACAATGGAGAGGTGGTCAACAGGCCGCCTTCCTCCAGGGCGAGTAACGTGGCTGGAGTGTCCAAAGCCAGGGTGAAGACTTTAAAAATGACCGTGGTCATTGTGGTGGCTTACGTCATCTGCTGGGCGCCGTTCTTCACCGTGCAGCTCTGGTCCGTCTGGGACGACGAGGCGCCCACTCACAGTAAGACCAATATGTTGGCGTGTTATACATTTTCCCCACATGTTCAATAACGCGCTTCAGCTCGGAGTTCATTCGTACATTTAAAATATTCGAAAATAAACTTAAATAATTGGTTCTGGCGTTATTTGCAGTTTTTCCTCCGTACAGTAAACGCGACATATGAGTCTGTAAACTCCAATTCTATTTCTGCTTCCATCATTTCCAGCTGCTACCTTCACCATCTTGATGCTGCTGGCGAGTCTGAACAGTTGCGCAAACCCCTGCATCTACCTGCTGTTCAACGGGAAGCTTCCCAACGGGCTGCTGAGCCTGATGTGTGAAGCTCAGCCCGATCTGAACGAATCCATCCAGGAGGAGGCCACCATGGTCAGCTCCATGTACATCAGTCTAAAGAGCCTGTCAGACTGCAGGTGAGAACGACTTCACCTGCAGAGGAGGGTTGGACAGCAGAATTGACTCAAATATTGCACGTGATTCCGATTTTCGGGTGATCATTCAGAGTGAACCCTGCAAAACTATGGCGTTACCTTCATCCTCAGCGATGCTTTGAGTTTAGCGCTGCTTAAAAAATGTAAATATCAGTGAGTAAACATAGTGTAGTCACAACATCTGTCAACCTCAGAGGTGTTGGCAGTGCAGATGTGTGAGAAGTAATAAATAATACACCTGTTCCTCTGTCTCTGCTTGTGATGGCGCCAGTCTATAAATATTTGGTCATTGTGGTTGTGCTGGGACATTAGCATTTAGCCAAAGGCATCACTTCTGGGGTGTGTGTGTGTGTGTGTGTGTGTGTGTGTGCGTGTGCATAAATTCCTGTAAAAACAGGAAAGCATTTACCTCGAGGAGCCTTGTGGATCACTGGGTTCATTCCATCTCGTTCTGGAGAAGATACATATTGATCACGATCCTCTAACAGGGTTTGATTGATTTAATCCTCATTCATAAAGTCTCAAATGTCTTAAGGTGGCGTTAATATCTCTATGTATGTATCATCCATATGTTCTGTTAAAAAAAAAGCACCAATAAATTTAATTGATTTAAAATTTAGTGGGATTTAATAAAAGAAACATGAATGTTTTCTCTTTATAATTTATATTTATTCTGTTTTTTGGGGGGGGATGTGTGAATATGTAGCTCAAATGTGTTTGTCCATTGAGATGATTCTGTTTGTGATGTAAATAACCACATGTATGTCAAATAAATGAATATGGTCAGTTTTCTGTATGTGGAAAATAAAATAAATGTCTTCATATTTGGAGAAAGATGTTCTTTGATAAATGTTACACCATGTTTACTCCTCTTAAAGCCTTAAAGATCTTTGAGGAACTGCCAAATAAACAGCTCTGACCTTTCCTGCCTCTCTAAAGAGAAGCTTTCATTTCACTTCAAATATCAGGTTTTTTTTCTGTCACCACAACTCAAAAAAAACCCAAAAAACAACCTAATTTTACTTTTACCAATGGTGAAACACAGTCGACTGAAAGTGATGGCCGGAAGTTCTCCTATTGGCATGTTGAGAGGAAAAATTTCCACTTTTTATACTTTCTTTTTATAATAACCACAAACCTCAATCAATCAATCAATCGATTTTTATTTCTATAGCGTCTGTTACAATCAAAATTGTTTCTAGGCGCTTCCCAGAATCCCAGGGCCTGACCCCCAACAAGCAACAGTGGCAGGAAAAACTCCCCTTTAACAGGAAGAAACCTTGAGCAGGACCAGGCTCATGTAGGGGGACCCTCCAGCTGATGGGGGGGGGGGGGGCTGGGTAGAGAGAGGTGAGGGGGAGGACAGGTAGAGGAGAGAATAGATAGAACATACAGAAATACATTATATTAATTAAAATAAGCTGCCGGTAGAGTCGAGTTGAGTGGGTCAGCGGGGTCGGAGGTCAGTAGGTCAGCATGCAGCTCTGAAGGCGGCGATACCTGTAGATGAATGCGGAGGGGGGGGGGCAGAAAAACTACACACGAAATAACTACGCTGGTCTATTTGGTGACGAGAGGAACCGTGTCGAGCCGATGTGGCATTTATGATTATGATCAACTTCAGCCATTTGGTTTCCTTCTTTCCTGACTGATTTTCAGGGAACAAACCAAACCATAATAACAGCATGCTGATCTCCACCCCACAAAAAACCCCAAACACGTTTATTCCCTCATCTGACGACAACCTGCAGAAACATTTTATCCTCTGACAATGAAGTTTCCCACAACTTCTGGGTGACTTCCATCCATTCGTTGGTACAAGTGAAAAAATAAATTTCCTACATACCTACAGCTCCACCGCCTGTAGCCAGGTTATTATTAAACTAAATATTTCATACTCGCCCCTGCAAAGGTGACAAGGCACAAATATCTATGAGTAAACAGCAGGAAACACTGGAACAAAGCAACATTTCCTCTTCACTATACCTGGAGATGAGATAGGTTTACCTTTAGAATAATCAATAATCAGTAGGAAAAACTCCCCTTTAACAGGGAGAAACCTTAAGCAGGACCAGGCTCCTCTCCTCTCCGCTCCTCTCCTCTCCTCCTCTCCTCTCCTCCTCTCCTCTCCTCTCCTCTCCTCTCCTCTCCTCTCCTCCTCTCCTCTCCTCTCCTCTCCTCTCCTCTCCTCTCCTCTCCTCTCCTCCTCTCCTCTCCTCCCCTCCCCTCCCCTCCCCTCCCCTCCCCTCCCCTCCCATCTGCTCAGGGTTTCTTCCTGTTAAAGGGGAGTTTTTCCTGCCACTGTTGCTTGTCTGGGGTCAGGCCCTGGGATTCTGGAAACAATTTTGATTGTATAAGACGCTATAGAAATAAAAATTGATTTGATTTGATTTGAGTAGTTTTAGGTGGGATAACCAGATTCTCCTTCAGCGGGGGCGGTTGGATAAAACGACAATCACGGCTTCAAGTTGGTGCTGCTGCGTGAGGGTTTCCAGGCAATTGATTTACGCCATCCGACGCTGATCCTGGCTCATCAAACTCCCAACTGAGGAAAAACAAACAAAAATGTGATAAAACTCACCTAATTTTAAAAATCAATGCCTAGAACATGAAATTGCTTTCCTGTTGCTTGTATTGATGCTAAAATATTGAACAAAAAGCCAGATTGAAACAAAAATTATCCAATTCAGTATAACCACTGCTTGTCCAGAACATATTCTGACCTAACACAACGTTCATCAGGCATTCTTTAGCAATTACACACCGATCAGCATGTTATGTACGGACAACGCCGAGCGTGTGCGTGTGTACGTGAACTGCACGCTGAAAGACATTTGGTATTGATTAACAGACGACCAACTGTGCCGCTGATGCTACCAATAAACACTGAATCACATAGTCTATATGCTGAGTGGATGAATGAAATGGCGAGTCCTTGTGGAAACTTTCTAAATTGAGATTCAGGAAAAGGTTCGGGAAAATTGTGTTGCTCTCTGAATGTGTGTTATGGCGGAGGCAATCAACAGCCCATAATTCAATCAGATTAATCAGGCGTAAGAGAGCACGTGTTGCATAAGGAGGCAGTTGCAAAGCAAAGCACTTAGCTGGTCTTCAGCCGCCACCTCCGTGAGAACGCGGTTTGATTTAAAAACGCCTGCACTTTACTTAGAATGTTATTACGGGTTTGAACTAGAAAGGTGTGAAAAGCCTTCAGAGTCGGATGAGTCTGCAGCAGCACCCGAGTCGCTCGCAGTGACCCCCCGGAGTCTATATCCTCAGGTTGTTTTTCCCTTCTGTGTTTAGAGCATGGATGCACGTCAGTGTTTGGTGGCATCCGTCTCCAAGGTGAAAAATCTGAGCCTACCTCTGATTTACGTGCCAGGATTGGAAATCCTGCTGGCTGATTTCACAGTCGCTGCCATGAAATAACCATGAGACTTACCTCCGACACAAACCCAGAAACACTTCTGATTGATTATAACCGATAACAGCGGCTGGGAAGTCGACACACACACTCAGATGGAGCTGATTTGCTGCAGAGATTAAGCTCAACACAGAAGTGGGCGAGTGCCGGTTGCTCTGCATTGATCTGAAAAACTGCAGCATTGGTTCAGACAAGCTGACGTTAATTTGAGCTCTTTATGGAAGCAGTTACAGGTGGCAAAATGAGTCGAAATGGCAGAGTTCCATGTTTAGCACATCGGGGAGGACTTGATCTGTCAAGGGAAACGAATTAGAAGCTGGACTCTCGTCCCTCAGCGGCCATTAATGTCAGCCCTGCGTGGAAGCCAGCTCGACTCTGGAATTGTAATTGGTCAGAAAATGCTGTTTGATTCAGAAGAGATTCGGTGTGACACAGAGCCAGCAGTAGCTGTGTTCAGCAGCCCTGCAGGAGGTCACGGGCATCGAGCCGTTTATCCCGCGCTACGTTTTTGACACATGGTCGGGCGACACGACGTGCCGAGTCAAACGGCCTCACAGTCGAGGTGAAGCCTCTCAATGATGCTGCAGAGGATATCCAGACATTCTCAAATTTTGCTTCTCCAAGTCTGGTGTGATCATATTAAATCAAAGTGTAATCAGGGAGAAGTAAAGGTTGTAGGTTTGAGTGTTGTCCAGCCTTTGGAACGTATTGGCAGCTTATATCAAACTATAACTAAGCTGGGGAGATTCTACCCTCGTTATGGATTCATGTGCAAAAGCACCACTCAAAGGTAACAAGAGTCAAACCGGCAACACTTCAAACGTGTCGAGACTTCAGAAAACCATCACCCTGACCAGAATTTGAATCGTACAATACGGTAGAAGCTCCGACCAAAGGTAGTGTGAGTTTAAAGGGAAAAATCTGCTGAATGTAAATGAGCACCTGGGCTTTGATGAGCTCAGGTTGATTAGTACCATCAGGTATCCGGATCCGTGCGCTGCACCTCACACGTGGATTGCGTGAGTGGACTGCGGCAGGAGTCATTTTCACTGTTGGATTTGTCTGTTTTCCACGTATGTGGCGTTTTAAACCGCTCTATTATTCACATGCAAGACCAGAGAATTTGATTGCAGAGGGAAACTACGTGGCATTGAACAGGATTGTTTCTCCTGGAGAATCCGTCTTTCTGTGGCCATTCCCTTTGATGGCGTATAAGAGGATATCTGTGGTTGGCATGGCTACTAAATGCTGCCGATTCCCTTGTGAACAGTGTTTCACTCTAGTCAAAAAGAGCTTGTGAGGTTCCTGCACCGCCAGAATGTTGGAAAGCATCAAGATGGCGGTTCTTGTGTGCTCCGGCTCATAATCACAGCCCTGCTTAATGTCCATATGGCTCCAAACACATTTGATTGACAGATACCAGCTCAGAGCAGGAAACCATGTGTCCAGGCATCTCGAGTGGACAATAATCCCAAAAGCCTGACATTATTATTGATCCAAGGTGAAATATAGTACCCCCTGGACAATAATCTGTAGGTTCTAACATGAAATGCCACCAGTTGCCTGTAGCAACAGCATCATTTAAAGAAGAAGGGGATGTTACTGAAGAGGAAAGTGTGCGTCTAATGTGGAATGTTGGACTGTATAGCGCTCAAAACACTGATGCAAAGACTCGATTCCTTTCAGGAGCCGTGGAACACACCTTTGAAAAAGCTGCACGTACTCCTCCCCTCTGACACCAGGCCATAAAACATTCAGTGCAGCTGCAAAAAGTTGTTCTGAACATGGGTTTAAAGCCGGATGATGATGAAAAACATAACCAAAACCTGGTCATTGATGTTCCTCATCAACTTACTTGGACTAAAAATATCGCTCATCACATAGTTATAAGATTTTTCGACCTACTAGCATCATTTTGGATACCTGGAGTTTAATTCCACAGCTCTCGTCTCCACCACAGACCCACACTAATGGTGCAAATTCATCTGTTATCAGAAGTCTGCCCTTGTATTACAGATCAACACCTGAGATGAGATTAAAACCAACAAAACACGTCTAACTGCTAAATGCATGAACCGATGGTTGGTTCATCCATCCTGGGATGAAAGCACGAGTCTGTGTGGCAGCAGCGGCAGCTTTATCTTGGCTTTTTAATAAGCAGAGATGTACCTTCGTCTGGGCAACTGACCTGAGTGCAGGTGTAATTGTGAGGTTCAGAGCTGCCTCACGTATCAGCCACCCACACACTCCGAGAGATCCAGTCGACTGTAGAGACACAGCAGGAGAAGGTACAGTCCAGGCTGTGATGGGAGGGGGGGTGACCAGCAGCGAGGCGTGGGGGCGCGTGTGCGTTGTTGCTTGTTCAGGGGTCAGACTGGCCGCCTGTAAAGCTCCAGGACACAGATGGTGCACGAAAAAAGAAATCCAAAAAACATTGTGAATATCAGAATGAATAAAAAGGGAAATCCAACCGTTGTTACAGCTGAAATGCGTTTACGAAGAAAATAAACTCAGATAATGAAGACACGGGAGGAATAAGGTCAAAGGTGAACGCCCAAAGGTGGCGAAGCTGTCAGTTGAAGTTTAACAAGGAGCTTCGTTACAGGAGGATGATGTACTGGACTAGAACCAAAGCTCAGACCACCAAGCCGCTCAGCTGCCCACACATTGTTGCTTAAGCACATAGTTCAGCGTGTATAGGCAGCTGTAACACAAGGTTACGTAACATAGTAGGACACTTTATGAGCAGAGCTCAATAGTTTTGATCATCACCTTTGATCTTTGGAAGATCAATGGTCCAAGTCCCTCCAGAACATCCAAAATTTATTTTCCTTGGCCCATAATGATTTCATTAAAATCTGTTCATAACGTTTTGGGTTCTTACATTAAAAGGCAACAAGTGCCAGCGGTCACACTAAGCTCACTGGCGGAGGTGACGATTACAGCGTTCCCAAAACCTCTTGATTTTTAAAAACCTACATTTGATTATGTTTTGTTTGATTGATGGATCTGTTAACATTTTCCGCCCCACTTTCCAGGCCTCTGATCCTGCCCCTCTGCTCTCCCATCCCTTGTCGCCTAATTAAAGCGTTAGGATCAAAGCAGCCTTTTCCTTCTGCCTCGGACCCGCTCGCTCAACACCTTCCTGGTCAGCGAACACGGTCGGTCATTTCAGCGGATGCATCTGTGAACGGCTTCCAAACTAGCTTCTGTTAGACGGACTCAGGTCGTCAAAGGTGCCTAACCTGGAAATAACACAAGAAGAAAGTAGCATTAAATGAACAGCGATGCGTAAATAACTCTGTCACCACATGAGATGGTTTAATCCGGTAAAGAGCGTAACTGGCATGAATGAGGCACTAATCTGGGTGTGAGAAGAGCAGCTATGATGATAAATCATGAGAGGACTGAGCCTGTTTCTGCCACAGCTACGTTAATGACGGAGCTCCTTCAGGTGCCCGCAGCAGCGCTTTGGTCAGCTGATCCATCCGGAGGTCCCTGTGGGACAGAACGGGAGGTTTCACCCACCCACATCTGGTCCGTGGTACCTTGAGGTTCAGCCCCAGCAGCTCCACAGCATCCTCCGCTGGGCTGTTTCTATGGCCCCCATCGGGGTTCTGCTCTTCATTGAGAGAAGGAACGAGGCCCAACCTGCTTCAGTGACGCTAAATTAAATTATTATTAGGTCTAATCCAGAGTTGTCCGATTGAAATTTGGGTTTTAGAGGTCGTCGCTGGCAAGTACGGTAATAATGATACAGATTTGTTGAACAGTTCCCTCAGAGCTGCCTGAGAGCTGATCCTGGAACAGCACTTTGAAATCACATTAAGTTTTCTACACAGCTCCGGCCAAAGGCAAGTGTGGCTACAGGAAATCCAATGTAGCTGTGCAAGTATAAGATTACGATCGCTGGATTTTGTTCTTTTCGGCCGTTTTCTTCAAACAGAATCAGATGTGTTGGCAGACGCCTTCAGCAACAGTCTGTTCTTCGCTGATGTTCCATATTCACCCCCGTCTCCCACCGCCACAACCCTGGGCAGGCCCCCGTTATGTCACCAGTGATCACTTAATCAATAACACGACATTCGTATTGAAGCTTTTGTAGCAGCAGCTTATATCTGAGCATTCTGGGCTGGGTTCTCATGAAATTTAGATGTGGATCCTCACATCAACACAGTTCCACAACAAGGAGCAGTCGGTTGATGAAGCCAAATATTCTTTTTACTGGCTTCTGATCTCTCGCTCAGATCACATCTCTGTGGGAACTGATGCAGCCGAGATGGACACGAGAGAGATGAAATGGAAACACACAGTAGCTTTGATGTAAACGCAACCAAACGCAGCAGGACATGTAATAAATATGATCCTGCTGCTTGGAGCCACATTCTCAGTTTGTTCTTAAATGGTTGGTGACTGACGTCGGCGTTCAATAAACCGGGGTCGATCAGAAAACTTCTCACTGTCACAGCTCGGCCCGCTTCCGTGACACGTGACTGATGTAAAAACAGGCTGACGTATGACAATAATAACCAAGGGTGCAGTGCTGTTATAGCAACGAGAGGACGTAACACGGCTGACCTTAAGGTTAGACTGAAAAACTCTCTGAACTGCAAACTAATAAAAACACATTAACGTCTAACCTTTAAGATGGCCGTGCTTTACCAGAAGCCACTGATCACAACCACTCGGAAGTCCTGGCAGTCGTGCAAACCTTCAGGGCGTCCGTCACACTTGGGCAAATGTGAGGGTTTTTTACCCCGTCAAATTCCCCCCCAGAAATGATCCATTATTACAAAAGAACAACACCCCAGCATTCCCGGTTCAACAGGACCACCACAGGGATTTTCAGCTGCTGCCACATTTGCATGAACATGTGACATTCAGTTATCGGAGTCACCACTCGCAGTAGTTTGCATTTCAAAAGATCTTTGTGAAAAGCTTTCAAGATGTGCATCCTCCCTATTTCCAGCCAAGCTGCTCCCTGCCTTTAGAGCAGAAACATTTTAAATCCAAGAGGAGCAAATCCCCACATCCCTGAGGAAACATGAGATGGCCTCTAATGGCTCAGCGGTGGTGTCGCCACATGAGCGGTACCTCATTGTGTCCATCGATTTACAGCTTGTCCTCCATCATCACCAACATGCATTTTCCCTGTTGTGTCCACTGTTTCACAGAAAAGGACAGGCGTAGAGGAACGTGGGGTTATTTTGGATATTATTATGCAAATTCCAACAGTACAAAAACACACAGTACCCTGTGTCGGAGACATGAAATGCTTTATAATAGCCTAAGAAAATCAACGATAAAATATTGCCCACGTCTGAAGTGGAATAGAGACCTGTAGTATTTAGACTGTGTCCACGGTAACCATGGTGCTGAACACACAAGAGTGGGAAAATATAATAGACCACCTGCGGAGAAAATAGGCTCCTCATTGAAAGAAAATTTGAGGGAGAAAGAAATGAATGAGCAGCTCAATCAGATTCTCTTGGAGATTAAAAATCTCTTTTAAAAAATGTAGTTAAGCAACGCGAAAGAAATATGCTGGAAAACAGCGCCACCCGGTGGAGACTTTATTATTTACAGATTATTTCACCTCTTAAGATTCAGGGTGACACTAAATCTCTAGATTTATTTAAAAAAACAACTTAGAAATAGTATTTTTACAGCTTCTACATTGAATTAATTGAGCTTGTTGGACCATTTCGTTACCATCAGTGCATGTTTCATCAGAAATGCTTCATATTAAGACATTGTTTTGTTATATATTAAGACATTTTTAAAAACAATCTTTGGGAAAAGTGCTTAAAGTTTGCTTGGCTGTGTGGCAGGTCTCACTCTTAGGACACCTTCCTGGGAACATGACACCGCCAGCACGCCATCCCTTCGCCACAGTCGGCCCTGGACGAGGCCCCTGCTGCCCCCTGTGTGCACAACACACAGCAGGAACTGAGTTAACGTCCAGTAACCTGGTCTTGAACAGCTGCACGCTCACTATACGCTCACTATACTGACCTGCCCAGGGGCTCTCGCACTCGTACAACATCCACTCGTCAGTGCGGAAAGTGCTGTGGAACCACATGGCGTGGTCCAACGAGGCTGAAAACTTGGCCCTGTAGTTGGGATAAGGTAGCAGTGCTGTTCCCAGGAATGCATAATCCGACACATAAGCAGCAACACAGCAATGCAGCTTCATGTTGCCTTCACCTGCATAAGTCAGATGAAAAAGTATAAAGTTGCCTATCATCAGTATATACACATAAACCACATCGTAGTGCTCTTTCCCCCCATTGCAGCTTCACACAGTGCACGTAAAAGCAGAAACGTGGATGTATAGAACTCAAACTTATAGCCGTGTTACCGATATGTCCTCGTGCTCGCACCCAGAACAGCTGCTTTGGCTGAGTTGCGGTGTGCCTGTAAAAGTGTGGCGGGTTAACTGGTTTTATCTCAATAGGGACCTCATTGGCCAGCAGCTTGTTGAGACCTTGTCTTGCAGTCTCTGCCAGGTCTGGTTTGCTGTAACATAAAGGAGGGAAAACGGATCAATATTGGATTTCCACAAAGTACTATATTGATTTTCAACAGGCACATTAGTGGTTCAAGGAACTAAGACAGTCTGACTGCATATGTCCTCTCTGCAGTGTCAAAGATCTATATATTGCTAGTATAAGTTAAGTGGCACAGCCTTCCAATCTAACCGACTGATCACGGTAGCCAGAAAGACCTCACCAGGCTTACCTGAGGTACTGGTGAATGAGCTCTTCCACAGTGAGGAGGTCCTCGGGCTGTGGGACCACCGGCATGGTGAACTGATGCTGCAGGGGACTCTCCTGCAGCATGTGGAAGGATGCTTGGCAGATGAGGATGGGCTGCCCATGCTGGATGGCCTTCACTGAGCGCACACAAAAACTGCGACCGTCTCTAGTGCGTTCCACCTGGTAGAGAACAGGAACCTTGGGATCCCCTAAGGAGAAAACGCCAAATTCGGATGACAAGAACCATCACTGATATCTAAAGTGATCCTTATCTTACCCGCTCGTACGAAGTAGCAGTGAAGAGAATGGGCATAATGGTGATCACTGACAGATTTAGCAGCAGCTACTAGGGCCTGACCAACTATTTGACCCCCAAACAAGCGCTGAGTACGGGGCACCCAGTGGTGAGTCCCTCTGGGCAGAATAGAAAAACAGTTGAAATCCATAAGATGGTTACATATGGCAGCAACTAATTCCTGACTGGTCTATACGCGTTATATATGCAGTGACTGGACCGCCCAAAATCAGCTTTATTCGTGTCAAGAAGAAAGAACTAAAGAGTAAAGGATCAAGAACAATTTCTGTCATCAAAAGTGCACTTGCTGCCGGATAAACTCGGTTAGCTCTACCTGTACAGGTCTACGTCAAGCGCTTCTAGGTTAAGAACGCTGGTAACTAGGACGCTTTTCAGGTCATTATTGAAATGTGTTGCAGAACTATGAGGGATCCCCTCTTCAGGCGATTCAGGTGGAAACACGACCCCTGGAGATTCACCGCTGTCAGAAGAATCTAAAGTTTTGGTGCCATCGTCAGTTTGATCCGCCATGATTGCCTAATTTCTTCTTCGTGTCTTTTCTGTGGGCTGCGTTCTATCGCCCCCACTCGGTATGGATGGGTAATACAAGTACCCGTTAATATACTTCCTGTAAACAAGGGAAATTGTGTGAGGTTATATAAGCTAAGCATATGATCATAATTACTAATTTGGTTTGTCAAATACATTCTTTATAAAAAGAAGTATTATATTTACGACAATTTCTGGCACTTTGAGAAAATGCATGTGGTACAGTGTATTACTGCCCCCCTGTGGAACACACTCGTTACTGTTTCAGTAGTCGCTGTAAATAGTTTTTGTGTCGTGACTGTAAAGATTTATTAACTCTGTCTTATGAAAAAAACCCACTCTCACTACTATTTCGTAGTTTAATCTTTAAAAAAAATCCAAAACCTAATACTGAAAATGTGGATACATTAATGATCTTCTTTCTTTTAAATCACCTTTCATTGTTCACCTCCCAACATTGTTCTATAAATTGCCTTAGTCTGGTAATAGTCTTTGCAATTTTTCTACAGAGTTACAATATTACCGTTTTTAATAAAGTGACCAAAAAGAGAACGGCTGTTTTCCTTCTATCCACACACAGCTATAGCCTTCATATTATATCTGATATAAAAGGTTTAATCAGTAAATAATGTGAGGTGTAAAACAGCATTAAGAAAGTGTTTTCAAGCACATGAGAGGAGGAAGCAAATATGTCTGTCGGCAGTAGATCTGGGACATGCGGAGAAAACTTTGATTAACGCTGAAACGCAAGCTGTCAAGTCCAGCGAAGCACGGATTAACTGGCCCTAAATGCCGGACTTTGCAGATGGCGGGTCAGAATGTTCGGATAGAGTTCATGGATTTATCCGAAATTGGGCTTACACGACCGTGACGTTGCGTTCATCAATTTGTAGATCCACTTCAATTCCACTTCTCAAAGCGCACCAAAGCGGGTCCACTTGGGTTTAGCTGTTTAAAGTAGAATTTTACGAGCAGCGCCTGAAGGGGGCATGATGCTGTGCGCGTAATGGATTTCCCCTGCGCGGCTCCTTATCGTAGACCAGGAGCTGCAGCCGCAGCACTCCAACCATCCTAAATCTGCTCCAGCTCTACGTGCCGATGACCTTGGTTGGTTACGTCTTTGGAACTGTGCATCTGTGGTCACCATGGCATCGTCTGACGGGCTGGATGAGGATCGCGTGTTACAGCGGGGGAGATCTCACAGTGACCCGAGCAGCATCACCGAGATCCGCTTGGGTGAAGCGCACAGAGCAGGTAAGAGGGGAGGGAAGCCAGCGGCATGTTGTCATGTGAACGCTCTCCGCCCGGACAGGTGGTTGGGCAGGATGAAAGCTGCGCTCGCCTCGTCGTGTTTGCACTGATTTTGTATGCTGCAGACGTAGCTTATGTGGTTAAACGTGCGTCATGTCCCCCCCTTCCATGTACTCCCTGCTGCTGGGCCTTTAACGTGAAGCTGCCTGATCGATCCCAAAATGGATCAGTGTTTATTTTGCGTCACGGAACCACCTGGTGACGCAATATATTTGCCTTAATAACTAGTCATTTGAAAACGCATCGATTTATTGATCTATGAAGTGATCGATGCAGGCTCATTTGCTCGCTGGTACGTCACGCCCACCTCCTCCAGTTTCTTCTTCTCTCTACATCACGGTTTAAATCCCTGCAGCTGACACTGCTAATAAACGTGCCTGCATCAGCCACCGACAGGCCCTGATTACCAACTTGTGTTTTTAACATGGAAAAGAATGCCCAACCTGTAGTTATACACACGGGATGCAGCATGTTGAGCTGAAGCAGACAGGAGTGCTGATTGTGTATTTGGCTGTTTCCATGGTGATCCAAATGGCAGAAGGCACCACTTGGCTCTCCAGCTGAGCCGACGTGTTTGTCTGCTTTATTCCCTGCTCGCCCTCCCAAACGCACTGAGTGATGTACAACAGCCAGCCATTCAGAACGAAATGCCACATAGACTGTGAATCCTGTTTATTTGGGAGTTGGGAGACGCATTGTTCCCGGGAGTTTCTGACCAGGCATTCACAGCTCGCCACACAAATACACTACGAAAGCTTTTCCAAAAGTCATTGCGTGTGGGAATATCACTGATGGCTGGAACCCCCTGGCTGTAGATGTGTGTTCCACTCAGCCCTGTCAGCCTGCATGCCATGAATGCAACTGGTTCCACGGCTGAGGAGCAGCTGGAAGAGGGAGAAGCTGATACTGTGCAGCTGTTGTATCTGTACCCGGGGCTCAGCGACTGACTCAGAGCGTGCGGGGTTTGTGGCATAAAACACAAGATGCTCGCTTTCACATGACTGCTAACACAATTGGTGATGGTTGTGATGCTGCAGCCAGTCTAAACATCGGACCCTTTCACCCCCTCCTGCTACCTTCAGCTGACGCTGTTGCGTTTCTGGTTTCGAGGGCTTGTCACGTTGTTGTGGTTGTTATGGTTACATAACCGCGTTGGTGCAACTCTGAGGCAATGCTGGAGAGACCTGTCTCAGCCTATAGCCTTCACTGCCATTTTTAACTTCAGCTCAGATTCATCCAGCAACCTCGGAGGGGCTGAATTCATCCAAAGCATCAGTCAAACCGGGCAAAGGCAGTGGAGTCCCCACCCCCTCCCACACACACCCTACCCCCAACCCCAACCCCTTTGATTAGCACTAACCCTTTCTTTGCCCTGGCATCACCTGCTGCAGATTTGATCCTGGCTCTTGAAGAAGCGAAGCGTCTCCATTTAAGGGGAGAAAAGGAGGCTGACGGCTCCCGTGGACGCTTGGCAGTGAAGCAGCCCAGAGTTCAGTCGATGGAATGCTTTGATAACGCCTGAAGAAGTTAAAAACAGAAAACCCACTGGTCAGTTGTTCTGAGAGAACATTAGTTTCATCACCAGTTCTGTGATGATGCAGAGCCTTAAAGTCCATGTGAGAGACCATAACTGCGGAGGGATTTCATTAATTTGGAGAAGCGCGGCACAATCAAAAGGGTCCTTTTACGCGTTCACGTCAAGCTCATTGAACCAAAGGATGGTTAAAACGGCTCAGAGCAGCTATTTTATGACAAGAGTAATGCACAAACATATCTGTACTTCACTGTTTTGATTTTCATGATAATGAAGTTAGTGTTCCAATCTTGTAGTAACTATACCAATTATAAAAATGATGATAAAGCCGTTTGAAGGTGTGCTGTTGGGTGTGCAGAGGATTTCAGTTCACACCGGCTCTCCTGCAGACAAACACCCTAGAATCTGCCCTCTTACAGCCTGTTTTGACTCCATTTCTCATGTTAACAGGCTTAAAACATGGATATTATTCCGTTTTTTATTTGGTGATGAAAACGGGTGTCTTGTGATTGGAACAGAAGATTGGATTATTTTCTATCACGCTCACAGGGCTGTGAAACGATATAAATATGGAGCTGCGCGTGGACATATCTGCTGTTTTGGGTTACTTCAGTTCGCCCTTGTTTGTTTTTGGTGCTGATACCAGCCTCATTCTACTCTCTTCACGCCATTATTTGATCTAACGCTGCTTCACCAATCTGACATGCTGCTCGAGCATGAAAGGCTGCATCCTCGCTCTCCTCTGCCGTCCTCAAACCTCCACCCCCACACACACCCTCTGTAGTTTTTCTTTCACACAGAAGGAGCCTGATGAGGACATTAAGATGTCCTTCTTTAGATTATGGTGCATAAATGCTCTTCTTCTCTGACTGAACGGAGAAAACAGCCAGTTGCTGTTGAGGCTTCTCAGCAGGGGACATGTGCGCCATGTGAGGTTTGTTACAGCTACATTTAACCATCAACAGAGTAGAAGGGTACTAGCCATGCAAAAATGTTACTTTTTGGTCACTGTTGTTTGCATTTGTCTCCATGGAAACCTCAATAAGGAGCTTTTACCACGTCGCTCTACTAAATCATCGCATGCATCAATATTTCACATTTTACGTCTTTGCAGACTGGATCCAGATGTGGCGAAATAGTTTACATTCCTGATTGTGGTTGAAATATTTTAACTAGGTGATCAGTTTTACGTCATCGGATGTCCACATTTGTCTTTAAAACATATATTTCTGCATTGTCTACACTGAAACTCGCCAGGACGTCATATT